>NC_042976.1:43234179-43396679 GCF_901001165.1 Salmo trutta
AAATTTCAAGCAAACATTTCTTGATTGCTATTTAAAAGTGGAAACTGGCGATTGGTACATCCATTTTTGGACTTTTGCAGATTGCCCCTTTAATCAAAAGAAACATGAGACGGTCAACAATGTATTTCAGAGAAGAATGTCAGAATAACTCTTGCAATTAAAATGGTCACATTTTAAATCAAAGCACTCATGTTAAAAGGCCCCAAAATTACCACTCATAATTAAACAGTTTGTAACCCATTCCTTTTATTTTGCAATCTTATAAAAGTCTGCAGCTGATTAGTTTACATTTTCAGGATGCAATTTCTGAGTAACAAAAGGTTAGCACCACCACCTAAAGTAAATAATGCCAGCAACCCCATGCCAAAATATGACCATTATTTTATAATTCCCCTTACATGGTAGTGAATCCATCATACAGAGCTCATTATAGGGCTAGTGCAGAAATGTAACAGTTATAATACATTTTATGAAACGTACGTTTCATAAAAGTGGTGGGATGACATTCAGACGTGTCGAAGTAATCAAACCAACCAACGCTCATCAGCCTCCCAAAGCATCTCAAATGATGGTAACGTCAGTTAATGCATAAAAAAAAACCCACACAATATCAAATCTAGAACTTTCCAAACACCTAAATAAGTGTCATCTCATTTTTATATATTTATCTTATGTACAATAACCCAGAGGCAGTGGCATTGTTCAAGCTAAAATCCTTCATTTGGTTTGACACTAAATGAACAGAGCACACAGAAAATTAACTACAATATAATTTGGTTTTTGAAGCTACGGTTGAGGTCTTTGTATGGCAGAACAATTGAGTTGAGTATGATTACCTCGGCCGGGATAGTTACATTACAACCTGAAAAAAATAGCAATATTAAAACATTGTAATGGTTACATGCTCCAAAAAAATCAACATGTATCCAATACCCTTTTCACACTATTGCCCTGAAATGAACTGTGCTCAGATATTTCCTTTTCAGCTAGTCCTTTCCAGCACAGTTACAGCAACTATGGTGGATGCGTAACCAGCCCAGCTCAACTCAATGTTATAAGTTATAGGCAACTTACCAAGAATGGTGATTGATGGCGTGAGTTTTCCATCTCTGAAGAGTGTTTCACTATCTATTTTGGCATAGGGATCATTTGGATTGGGGTCACTGGGAGTTCCTTCAACTCTGGCCCACTTGCCGATAGTGCTGTCCCATCCCACTATACAGTTCAACACACAACTGTGATCCTAAAAGAACCATATGAAAATGGAATTAGGTCAGTGTCAATTATCAATCCTACTTTAAACAAGTGGACATAATAAATAAAACATGATCTGTGAGCTATGATCAAGGGAAGAACAGCCATTTCAGCATTTATTTTTTGACTGAGGAACTGGCCAATTCTTTTCAAACAATAATTTGCCATAAAGGTAAGGTAGGCCACTAGTAACTGCTTGCCTGTAGAGTAGCCCCATGGAGAATGATGGACTCCCTCACTCGCACCCCAGCCCCGATGGTCACACCTGTGCCTATGGAGACGTTGGGACCCAACTATAGAAAGAGATTTATTTAGATGTTATATTAGGTATCATTTATTGTCTTTTGTTGTTGTAGCACGTAGTGTCTGACTGTTGAGTTGAATTGTATTGTGCAGTATATACACTACCGTTCAAAGGTTTGGGGTCACTTAGACATTACCTTGTTTTTGAAAGAAAAGCTTATTTATTGTCCATTAAAATAACATAAAATTGATCAGAAATACAGTGTAGACATTGTTAATGTTGTAAATGACTATTGTAGCCAATTTCCTCCTACAACAGGACAATCACCCAAAGCACAGCTCCAAACTATGCAATAACTATTTAGAGAAGAAGCAGTCAGCTGGTATTCTGTCTATAGTGGCCAGCACAGTCACCAGATCTCAACCCTATTAAGCTGTTGCGGGAGCAGCTTGACCGTATGGTACGCAAGAAGTGCCCATCAAGCCAATCCAATTTGTGGGAGGTGCTTCAGGAAGCATGGGGTGAAATCTCTTCAGATTACCTCAACAAATTGACAACTAGAATGCCAAAGGTCTGCAAGGCTGTAATTGCTGCAAATGGAGGATTCTTTGACGAAAGCAAAATTTGAAGGACACAATTATTTCAATTTAAAAAAAAAATCTATATTTATAACCTTGTCAACGTCTTGACTATATTTCCTATTCATTTTGCAACTAATTTCATGTATGTTTTCAAAGAAAATGACATTTCTAAGTGATCACAAACTTTTGAATGGTAGTGTATGTAGGTAAGTAGTAAGAGCAAGGATAAGCACTTACCACTGCAGTAGGGTCAATATTGGCTGTTGGGTGAATGTAAACATTTCCTGGGACAACAAAAAGAAATAATTGGTACAAATACACTTGTAATGACAGCCAAAAACTTCAAAAAGGTAACAAAAAGGCAAGTACTGTACTATAACCTACCACTTATTCTAGGCCCTCCTTCCTTGTTTGTAGCCAGTCTTTCAGGGTGGGTTTTATGATACTGGTTGAGGTACAAGCGACTGGCGTATATTGCAGACCTGTCTTTTTTACAAAAAGCAAATTGTCAATGTGGAAATGTAAGATGACTAAAGGTTAATAAACTCAGCAAAAAAGGAAAAAAAGTCTCTTTTTCAGGACCCTGTCTTTCAAGGATAATTCGTAAAAATCCAAATAACTTCCCAAATCTTCATTGTAAAGGGTTTAAACAGTTTCCAATGCTTGTTCAATGAACCATAAACAATTCATGAACATGCACCTGTGGAACGGTCATTAAGACAAACAGCTTAAAGGCGGTAGGCAATTAAGGTCACAGTTATGAAAATTGAGGACACTAAAGAAGCCTTCCTACTGACTCTGAAAAACACAAAAATAAAAGATACCCAGGGTCTCTGCTCATCTGCGTGAACGTGCCTTAGGCATGCTACAAGGAGGCATGAGGACTGCAGATGTGGCCAGGGCAATAAATTGCAATGTCTGTACTGTGAGACGCCGCTACAGGGAGACAGGGCGGACAGCTGATCATCCTCACAGTGGCAGACCACATGTAACAACAACTACACAGGATCGGTACATCACACCTGCGGGACAGGTACAGGATGGCAAGAACAACTGCCCGAGTTACACCAAGAACGCACAATCCCTCCATCAGTGCTCAGACTGTCCGCAATAGGCTGACAGGCTGAACTGAGGGCTTGTAGGTCTGTTGTAAGGCAGGTCCTCACCAGACATCACCGGCAACAATGTCGCCTATGGGCACAAACCCACCGTCGCTGGACTAGACAGGACTGGCAAAAAAAATGCTCTTTACTGACGAGTCACGGTTTTGTCTCACCAGGGGTGATGGTCGGATTCGCGTTTTTCGTCAAAGGAATGAGCGTTACACCAAGGCGTGTACTCTGAAGCGGGATCGATTTGGAGGTGGAAGGTCCGTCATGGTCTGGGGCGGTGTGTCACAGCATCATTGGACTGAGCTTGTCATCATTGCAGGCAATCTCAACGCTGTGCATTACAGGGAAGACATCCTCCTCCCTCATGTGGTACCCATCCTGCAGGCTCATCCTAACATAACTAGCATGACAATGCCACCAGCCATACTGCTCATTCTGTGCGTGATTTCCTGCAAGACAGGAATGTCAGTGTTCTGCCATGGCCAGCGAAGAGCCAGTTCTCAATCCCATTGAGCACGTCTGGGACCTGTTGGATCGGAGGGTGAGGGCTAGAGCCATTCCCTCCCAGAAATGTCCGGGAACTTGCAGATGCCTTGGTGGAAGAGTGGAGTAACATCTCACAGCAAGAACTGGCAAATCTTGTGCAGCTCATGAGGAGGAGATGCACTGCAGTACTTAATGCAGCTGGTGGCCACACCAGATACTGTTACTTTTGTCCCCCCCTTTATCAGGGACAAAATTATTCAATTTCTGTTAGTCACATGTCTGTGGAACTTGTTCAGTTTGTCTCAGTTGTTGAATCTTGTTATGTTCATACAAATATTTAGACATGTTAAGTTTGCTGAAAATAAACGCAGTTGACAGTGAGAGGATTTTTCTTTTTTTGCTGAGTTTATTTAGTTTAGAGTGATCAATGCAATGATTAGCATATTTTGAGTTTCTGTAATACACAATTTCCAGTGTTCCATTTGTAACTCTGGGTGCCTGTTATTGGTCACTAGACTAGAAGCTGAATGTTAGAATGTTATTCTCATATCTGTTGATAGTGATTGCCACCAGGCTGGAGGTACAAGGACAAAAGACACATTATGTATGGTTTTATTGTATTGATGACATTCGGTGAACACTGTATAGTTCTGTAGCAACTGACAAAGTCACTGCCTTCTGGTTTTTAGCTCTTACAAGCCTCTTGAACTGGCGTTTACAGAACATTTGGTGATTTCTGATTAAGATAAGGGCCTGCTCATAGAAGGCCAGTTAGACATTTTCCTGTGCCTGTTGCAGCTCTTAATAAAAAAATCTATCCGGCTTATTACCTTTACCTATGACTGGTCTCCTTTTTGTTCACCTGTAAATTCCTATTACACAGATTCAGAAGATGGTGGAGTATCCTACTCCAACATCTTCAAGTCCCACTGACCACACAAGTTATTCAAAAGATTGACGACCTACTCACCCTGCAGATTTGATTTGGCTCCAGATGGCAGGTGTTTTGTAGACATAGAGCTTGCCCTGCCCAGCCAGGGCTGTGAAGATGTCCTGTTCTAACCGAATGGCCTCAGCCCGATGCCAGCCGTTGCCATTGGTCTGCTCGTCTCTGTGAGGAAGAGGCCAATCTATGAGACCATGCTCTTAACATTTATCTCTGGGCGTGTTTGTTTTGCAGCATCCGGTAGCCACATTTTAGACCATTCAATTGGTTTCAAAGTGATAACTCCACCCACCCACCCAGAGCACCGGGCAATGCAAAACAAGCGTGCTAAATAATTCTCTAGTACAGTGTTTTCTAAATGTAAGTTCACAACCACTTCTGATTGGATTGTGACCTAAGGCTAGCTTGAAGGTCACAAGAAAGTTTGAAAGACTTTAGATGGGTCATTAACAGCACCAAAGTCACCAAGAAGAGTTGTCAAAAAGAGTAATTGATTCACCAAGTGCCCAAGGATACAGTGTGGATTGTTAAAAGTTGATAAAGCACAGTAGTATTAAAATGGATTGTGAAAGCAAAAGTAATTTGACAAAAGAGGGATCAGAGGCAACATGGTTGACTTGAGTAATGGAACACATACTCAAGGAAGTCCAAAAATATTCTTATATCAAGGTCGATGTCACACCAATCCCTTTGAATGGGTCCAAATTTTATATTTAAATATTTGATTGTGTGATTTACTACTAACAATTGTATAAATGTGTATGCCAACTCCTTCAATCTTGACAAATGATGATGATGTGCACATCAAAAGATAAGTGAGTGTGTGGCAAAAAACCTTCCAAAACACACCTTGAGAGTGATTTATCACCCCATGTGCTAATACTGTGACTCAATGAAGAGATACGCTTTTTAGATAGATATTTTTGTGTGACGTATTTGACTAATGCGTATCTCTACTCTAAAACCACACTGTGCAGTGGCCTAGTTGTACCGACTTACCCCTCATATGGATATCTGGTGATGAGGGACGGGAAACAGAGTGATGGCAGGAAAGGGAAAAGGGAAAAAGACAAATGAGGAGAAACAAGGATAGGAAATTATCAAATTTGCATGCACCACTCCCACACATAGAGATCCTAGGATCTCCCATGATAGGATCCCTGAGGGATCCCTCCCACTCACAACAGCATGTCCTGCTGGTTCTTCTGGAAGACTGCCCCAATGTGTTGGAAGATCTCCGGGGTAAACAGGTAGATTCCACAGTTGATGATGTCACTCACAAAAGTGCTAGGCTTCTCCACATAATGTAAAACCTGAAATAAGAGCAAGAGAAATACTTTCTGGATCAAGTAATAAGTCAAAATTGTAAATATATAAGCGCGACTAAAATGTGATGCATCACCTCATTCGTTTGCTGGTTTTCCACGATACAGCCATAGTTCATGGACTGCTTTCTGTTTGCCTTCAAAATAAAGAAGAAAAATAAAACAAGTGAAAGACAAATAATGATATCCCATGGTCTCCAAGCAAATTCCCAACTTTTCCCTTTATTGTTGAAGGCTTAAGCCATAGAAATCATGGACGTCTCCTCACAGTTGTCCCCAGGATGACGAAACTGCTAGGCTCTCCGTGTTCCTTCTGGAAGTTGAGCATCTCTGGTAGAGGAAACTCGGAGCACACGTCAGCATTCATAATGAAGAATGCCTCAGGGCCACCAGATAGAATCTGATCTCTGAAATGGTAGATGCCGCCTCCAGTGCCCAAAGCAGCATACTCCTGCAAATACCTACATAGTTTCAACAAGTTTATCAATTAGACTACTGTCCATCCATGTGTTCTATGCTTTGTCTTATTATGACGTTGATACAAAATTACTATGATCCTCTCTTTTACCTGATTGAGATTTTGAATTCCTGCTGTGCGCTACACATGAATCTGGTAAGTTCTTCATTTGGCTGGTAAAAGCCAATTAGCAAAATCTCCTTCATATTTGGCACCTATGGGAAAAATGCAAACCATGTTTCTTTCTACCAATGATGAAGATAAGAGAGGGACATTTATTATTTTGTCAGTGCTAGCCTACCTTTGCACATTCTTCAACGTGATGCTGAAGCATGGGCACACCAGCCACTGGAAACAAGGGTTTCGGGACCTCAAAGGACAATGGTCGAAATCGTGTACCTGTATGACAAGAACGGCAAAAGTCACCTGCTCAGTTGATCCCAATTACATTTTGATGACCTGTCTATCCTCGATCAGCATGCCAGTTCTTTCTGGAAATAATTAGAAGATACCTTGGGAAAAGTAAAGAAGCTATACTATCCTAGATTCTATTCTATGGAGTTGAAAGCACCACTATTCTTTTCTTTTCTATTTTGGCTTAGTGTTGAAAGCTCCCAACTTGTTCAATGTGACAATTCAAGTATCTAGCACAGAATGTCTATGCCAGGCTATCTTGACAGGTTGCTGTCAGCCCTTTTTCGACAACGTTTATCAGCAAAATTCTTAGATATGGCAAGCTGCACCTGAGGGTTTCCATGATCACGCCACGTCATTCATTAGCCTACTAGGGTGTATTCATTATGCAGATTATCTTGCAAAACGTTTTGCTCCAAACGCTCTTCAACGTGACGGAGAAGCGGTTTTCTTAAACGTAAATTGTCGTTCATTTTAATTGTATGGTTTCCACGCGTTTCCATTAAAATCTGTAATAGTCTGCGAAGTATTTGGCACAAGCAACTATCAATTCGGCCATGCGGTGAAGTTGAGTGAAGTCCGCTTTTTTTTTATGAAGAGAGACACGACTTAACTTCAACTTCCGTTTGTGAACCAAACGGAACCCAACAGCGTTTGGAATAAACGGTTTCTGTTGCAAAAAGTTTTGTAACAGAATTGTCGTAACGAATACACCCCTAGGCTAGCCCTTCAGAGCCAGGCTAGCTAACAGCTAGCTAGATATGTGGCTCTAGATAGCAGAACTGGAGGAATTAACATTTATGAATTTGCAAATTAGTAATTTACTTAACACTCACCTTTCTGTGGGCCTCCAATGAGAATCACAGATTTCAGCATCTTGAATTTGTTGTAGCTAACGTTAGCTGTCTACTAGTAATCTGGATCAAATCCTGACTTTCTTGTCTTCTTCCTGTTTGTTTGTTTTTGCTTAATACGTCATCACGCAAAACTGAGGATTGTGGGAAGTAGTGTTTTGCCATATCAGAGGCATATCAAATAATGAGTGGAGGAATGCTGTAATGTTATATTCTGCTAGTTGTGACATGAATTATATTTTATTGTCTAACTTTAATGGGGGGATTACAGGAATTTATCCTGCTCACCACATTCTCTTCTTCCCACTACTAGGATTCCTTCATGTCTCTCCAAAGCCAGTTCAAATCAGGTCAAACACCTGCTTCACATTGATACCTGTTGTTTCACATCATATTTATGCATGAAAAATGCCCAACGTCAAAGAAGATCATGAACTTCAATAAAAGAGAACTATACATAAACAGATACAATAACAGAGGAGTTTACTTTCTTATTTGCTCATTAAAATGTAACCTGCAGTAAAATAATCTCCGAAGCGGTTTCTAAAGCACATCTTTTCCACATTAACTATACCATATGCAAATCCACAGATAGTGTTTGTATCAAACGAATGGAACACCATACTCTGCAATAATCATAAAATGAGATGCTCCAATACGAGTCTCTTTGGAGAAGTTAGGCCTCTTCAGCACTCCAAATGTGCAATTAGAGAGACATGCTTAGAGCAGCAGTAAGCATGAGGTTGGATCTGCTGCTATTCTTAACTCCTAAAGCATGTCATATATGACTTGAATTTGAATAAACCAGCACATGTAAAGTACTCTATCTACCCATTTCCCTACCCTTCACAAGAACAAAAGGATTAACCACTAGGGTGCAGTAGCATAATAAGATTATGACATTTCAGGATGGCAGTAGTGCATAAATTTAGTTAACGACAATGCAAAAAGTCACCTCCAAAATGTTTGGCACCTATGATAAAGATGAACAAAAAAATATAATACCAGTAGTAAGCTGTCATTTTCTAACATGTGGGATTCTATTTTTCTCTATAAATGATTCAATGGAATTAAACAAAATTAAACATCTCAAATACAATTTTAAAAAGTAGCCAAAAACGAAGTGTCATAATTATTGCCACCCCTGTTTTCAATACTTTGTGCACTGAGACTTTTCTATAATGTTTTATGAGATTGGAGAACACATTGGGACAGATCTTAGACTATTCCTCAATACAGAATATTTCCAGATCCTTGATATCCTTTGGTCTGCGCTTAATGACTGCCCTCTTCAATTCAAACCACAGGTTTTTAATGGGGTACACGTCAGGAGAATGAGATGGCCATTGCGAAATGTTTATTTTGTTGTCAACTAACCATTTCTTTGTGGATTTTCATGTGTGCTTGGGGGTCATTTTCTTGCTGGAAGATTCACTTGCGGCAAAGTTTTAGCCTCCTTTTTAAATAAACTGTCATTTATGGGCAAATTCTTAACATAATTCTGTAAACAATTTAAGATCTTCATACTGTATATCTGGTACACCTGGGTCATTTGGTTTTGTATTCTACATCACTGTAAATATATATATACACACACTACCTTTCAAAAGTTTGGGGTCACTTAGAAATGTTCTTGTTTTTTTAAAGAAAAGCACATTTCAAAAAACACTATGATCTCATACAAACTCCAGTCTCAACTTCAACAGTGAAGAGGCGTTGTACCAGATCTTCAGTTTCTTGGCAATTTCTCACATGGAATAGCCTTCATTTCTCAGAACAAGAATAGACTGATGAGTTTCAGAAGAAAGGTCTTTGTTTCTGGCCATTTTGAGCCTGTAATCGAACCCACAAATGCTGATGATCCAGATACTCAACTAGTCTAAAGAAGGCCAGTTTTATTGCTTCTTTAATCAGAACAACAGTTTTCAGCTGTGCTAATATAATTTGCAAAAGGGTTTTCTAATGATCAATTAGCCTTTTAAAATGATGAACTTGGATTAGCTAACACAACGTGCAATTGGAACACAGGACTGATGGATGCTGATAATTGGCCTCTTTACGCCTATGTAGATAATCCATTTAAAAAATCAGCCGTTTCCAGCTACAATAGTCATTTACAACATTAACAATGTCTACACTGTACTTCTGATGTTATTTTGAAAGAAAATTGCTTTTCTTTCAAAAGCAAGGAAATTTGTAAGTGACCCCCAACTTCTGAACGGTAGTTTATATACAGTTGAAGTTGGAAGCTTACATACACTTAGGTTGAAGTCATTAAAACGTGATTCTCAACCACTCCACAAAATTCTTGTTAACAAACTACAGTTTTGGCAAGTCGGTTAAGTCATCTACTTTGTGCATGACATACTCATTTTTCCAACAATTGTTTCCAGACAGATTATTTCACTTATAATTCACTGTATCACAATTCCAGTGTGTCAGAAGTTTACATACACTAAGTTGACAGTGCCTTTAAACAGCTTGGAAAATTCCAGAAAATTATGTCATGGATTTAGAAGCTTCTGATAGGCTAATTGAAATCATTTGAGTCAATTGGAGGTGTACCTGTGGATGTATTTCAAGGCCTACCTTCAAACTCAGTGCCTCTTTGCTTGACATCATGGGAAAATCAAAAGAAATCAGCCATGACCTCAGAAAAAGAAATTGTAGACCTCCACAAGTCTGGTTCATCCTTGGGAGCAATTTCCAAATGCCTGAAGGTACCACGTTCATCTGTACAAACAATAGTACGCAAGTCTAAACAGCAAAGGACCTTGTGAAGATGCTGGAGGAAACAGGTACAAAAGTATCTATATCCACAGTAAAACAAGTCTTATATCGACATAACCTGATAGGACGCTCAGCAAGGAAGAAGCTACTACTCCAAAACCCCGATTTAAAAAGCCAGACGATGGTTTGCAACTGCACATGTGGACAAAGATCATACTTTTTGGAGAAATGTCCTCTGGTCTGATGAAACAAAAATAGAACTGTTTGGCCATAATGACCATTGTTATGTTTGGAGGAAAAAGGGGGAGGCTTGCAAGCTGAAGAACACCATCCCAACCGTGAAGCACAGGGGTGGCAGCATCACGTTGTGGGGGTGCTTTTCTGCAGGAGGGACTGGTGTACTTCACAAAATAGATGGCATCATGAGGAGGGGAATTATGTGGATATATTGAAGCAACATCTCAAGGCATCAGTCAGGAAGTTAAAGATTGGCCGCAAATGGGTCTTCCAAATGGATACTTCCAAAGTTGTGGCAAAATGGCTTAAGGACAACAAAGTCAAGGTATTGGAGTGACCATCACAAAGCCCTGACTTCAACCCTATAGAAAATTTGTGGGCAGACCTGAAAAAGTGTGTGCGAGCAAGGAGGCCTACAAACCTGACTCAGTTACACCAGCTCTGTTAGGAGGAATGGGCCAAAATTCGCCCAACTTTTTGTGGGAAGCTTGTGGAAGGCTACCCGAAATGTTTGACCCAAGTTTAAAGGAAATTTAATTGCAATGCTACCAAATGCTAATTGAGTGTATGTAAACTTCTGACCCACTGGGAATGTGATGAAAGAAATAAAAGCTGAAATAAATAATTCTCTCTACTATTATTCTGACATTTCGCATTCTTAAAATAAAGTGGTGATCCTAACTGGCCTAAGACAGGGAATTTTCAAAAGCAAGGAAATATTTGGCTAAGGTGTATGTAAACTTCCGACTTCAACTCTATATATTGTGGCATACAGCAGGTCAGTCACCAGGGGGAGACTCGTCGAGGCCTGGTGACAGACGGAGTATACATCACGAGGCAATGGCTCCATCTGCTGGATGTGCCAGGTCTCGACGGGCTCTCCGGCCAGGACTAATTGGGGCTGATTCGGAGCTGGTGAGTAGTCAAGGGCTGATTGCTCACCAGCTGTGCAAGGCCCATAAAGCTGCCAGAAGGGCAGCACACAAGGGAGAGCGGGGGAAGAAAGGACTCCCGTATAGTTGAGGACGGTTGCAGAGGTATGTGCAGGGAGTTCAGTTTTTGTGCCCGACAGGATACAGCAAGACCCGGAGCCCAGAAGACGGTATCCAGGAGAGGGTCTCGTGGGGGAGACCTATCCTTTTCTTTTTGATTTATTATTTAAATAAACACCCTTGAAACCGAGCTAATCATACTCTGTCCGTGTCTGATCTGTATAAACGTCTTGACCAAACCCCCTAGTCTGCCAATATATATATATATATATATATATATATTATATAAATAAAACTCAGCAAAAAAAGAAACGTCCCTTTTTCAGGACCCTGTCTTTCAAAGATAATTCGTAAAAATACAAATAACTTCACAGATCTTTATTGTAAAGGGTTTAAACACTGTTTCCCATGCTTGTTCAATGAACCATAAACAATTAATGAACATGCACCTGTGGAACGGTTGTTAAGACACTAACAGCTTAAAGGCGGTAGGCAATTACGGTCACAGTTATGATGACTTAGGGCACTAAAGAGGCCTTTCTACTGACTCTGAAATACACCAAAATAAAGATGCCCAGGGTCCCTGCTCATCTGTGTGAACGTGCCTTAGGCATGTTGCAAGGAGGCATGAGGACTGCAGATGTGGCCAGGGCAATAAATTGCGATGTGCAATGAGCATTACACCGAGGCCTGTACTCTGGAGCGGGATCGATTTGGAGGTGGAGGGTCCATCATGGTTTGAGGCGGTGTGTCACAACATCATTGGACTGAGCTTGTTGTCATTGCAGGCAATCTCAATGCTGTGCGTTACAGGGAAGACATCCTTCTCCCTCAGGTGGTACCCTTCCTGCAGGCTCATCCTGACATGATCCTCCAGCATGACAATGCCACCAGCCATACTGCTCGTTCTGTGTGTGATTTCCTGCAAGACAGGAATGTCAGTGTTCTTCCATGGCCAGACAAAGAGCCCGGATCTCAATCCCATTGTGCACGTCTGGGACCTGTTAGATCGGAGGGTGAGGGCTAGGGCCATTCCCCCCAGAAATGTCCGGGAACTTGCAGGTGCCTTGGTGGAAGAGTGGGGTAACATCTCACAGCAAGAACTGGCAAATCTGGTGCAGTCCATGAGGAGAAGATGCACTGCAGTACTTAATGCAGCTGGTGGTCACACCAGATACTGTTACTTTTGATTTGCCCCCCCCCCCTTTGTTTAGGGACACATTATTACATTTCTGTTAGTCACGTGTGTGGAACTTGTTCAGTTTATGTCTCCGTTTTTGAATCGTATGTTCATACAAATATTTACACGTTAAGTTTGCTGAAAATAAACGCATTTGACAGTGAGAAGACGTTTATTTGGGCAGTCTACAATTATATTTCATACAGGTATGGTCATGCAAAATTGTCCCAATCCAAAAACACAGCTGCCCCAATACATGGAATTCTATGGCTAAGCTTCCAACATTCTAATGTCAATGCTCAATGGCACAATATGGGGGATTTTTAACCAATAGTTGTAGCTGGTGCTTTATAAAGTTTGTTATTTTATTGATCATTTGAAAGGTAATTTCATGACCTTTCACAACCACTTGTCAAACTGGTAATTCTGATATGCACTCTAGAGGTCAATGGACAATGTTCTGTTGACCAGAACATTCTGAAAATGAATGGGATGGAGGGATGAAAGAAAGAGTGATAACACAGAAAGCTACCATTGCTGCACTGCTATCACACATTTACCAACTCTCGGGATGTAGACTTTCAAAAAAATCACTATGCAATATCGTCGGCCCAAGTGAGCCCGACAGTGCAAATTTGGGGGTCTGGCTCATGGACTATTTGGTTTAGATATTAGATACAAGCATCATGAAACTGATTAGGGTCACTTTGGTGTCGTGATAGGGGCTGCACCAAATGATTGATGTATTATAATAATTGATTATGCTTATGTTGTATTAATAGAAGGGGAAGGGCTATAAGACCCTCTCCCACTATATTTATAGGGTCCTGGACCACAGATTAGCAATGTATGCATCATAAGGTTAATACTGTTCCACAGTTCTTTTCTAGTCTCTGCCTCTTATAAGAAACAGTCTGAGCAGATGTGTGAGCTATTGCAGTCAAAACAGGGTGTCTGTGAGAAAGCACCTCAAGGCTAAAAGAGATACATAGACACAGACCCCTACAGGGGAGTAAATAGATAAGAGACAAGTCAGACATACCACTGTAAGCCACACGTGAATAGAAAATTACTGCTGAGCCCTTAGAAAACACGGGACTATTGTTTTCTCCTGCAGGTTTGTATAACTGTATATGCATGGGCTTGGTCCCATGAGTAGAAGGTGTTGACGTAGGCAGTTACATCACTAGGGGTTGACTGCAAGTATATTAAAGCAACTTTGACCTTTTTTATTTTGCAGAACTTACTCTGAAACATGTGCGCTGTGTTTCCGTTGTCAACTTCTGTCTGTAATATTATTAATAAATGTTTGATGGATTTACTTAAAGAAGATATTGTCTGATTGCGACCAAGTTCTGTAATTCTCCAACTGTGACCCTTCGATTTTTCTTGGCCTCTGGAAACATCGTCCTCACGGTAGATACACTTGCGTCCTCTACCGGGCAAGTTTACCACTGTTCCAGTGGTTTTAAACTTCTTAATTATTGCCCTAATAGCGGTAAGTGGTATATTTAAGCAATAAGGCCCAAGGAGTTGTGGTCTATGGCCAATATACCACAGCTAATGGCTGTTCTTATGCACAACTCAACACGGAGTGCCTGGACACAGCCCTTAGCCATGGTATATTGGCCTTATATCATAAACCCCCGAGGTGCCTTATTGCTATTATAAACTGGTTACTAATGTAATTAGACCAGTAAAAATACATGTTTTGTCATACCAGTGGGATACGGTCTGATATACCACGACTGTCAGCCAATCAGCATTCAGGGCTTGAACCACCCAGTTTATAATAAATAAAAAAAGATATAAAAATTGTACTAAATTGGCTGATCTATGAAGGTCAAGAACCATTTGTCTCTTTTTGTTTGTGAGTTCTTTGCCTTTCACCATGGTGAAGGATGACATTGGGAGAATCTCAATTGTGTACTCCTCGCATCCTCCCTTTTTTAAAACCCATTGGAGGAGAAGATGAGATGGAGGGACCTCTGGCTTGCTCATCCAATGGGTTTTGAGAAGGAAGCAAGAACTACGCAATTGACATTCTCTCAAAGGGAAACAACCCTTTGTGTGTTTCACCATTTTTACACCCCAGTGAAAAAGTAAGCCATGGAAGAGCATAATACAGTTCCTTAAACTAATATTATTATTTTTTAAATGGTGACTAATGCAGTCTTTTTTATATATATATAAGAATCTTTAGGCATTCAAATTATTTTGACATGATTACTTAAACAACATTTTTCAGAGCAATTATATTAGTATAAAATTAGAATTTCACAATGTTATTTTGCATACAATATAGTTTAGGATTACTATTGTTTTAATTTGAGGTGACTGTTAGGTGACTAAAGAAAAGATGAAAAGGCAACAAATACATCAAATCTTTATTACAATAAAATCCTGTTCATTTTCATCAAATAACCAGTGCTGTCAATTTTGTAGGTTTAAATATCCAACGTATCACTGGTAACTTGTAATTGACTCATTCAATGCAATATAAAGGATGTCTAATTTGTTGGGTAATATGTTCAGAAGTGTAGTAGGCATTATTCACCAATATAAAAAAGATTATATATTTGTATAAACTAGAGGGTTTATATTCAGTACCAGTCTAAAGTTTGGACACACCTACTCATTCAAGGGTTTCTTTATTTTTACTATTTTATACAATGTACAATAAAAGTTAATACATCAAAACTATGAAATAACACACATGGAATCATTTAGTAACCAAAAAAAGTGTTAAACAAATCATACATTTTTTTAAATTGGAGATTCTTCAAAGTGCCCACCCTTTGCCTTGATGACAGCTTTGCACACTCTTGGCATTCTCTCAACCACCTGGAATGCATTTCAAATAACAGGTGTGCCTTGTTAAAAGTTAATTTGTGCAATTTCTTTCCTTCTTAATGTGTTTGAGCCAATCAGTTGTGTTGTGACAAGGTAGGGTTGGTATGCAGAAGATAGCCCTATTTGGTAAAAGACCAAGTCCATATTATGGCAAGAACATCTCAAATAAGCAAAGAGAAATGGCAGCCCATCATTACATTAAGACATGAAGGTCAGTAAATGCGGAAAATTTCAAGACCTTTGAAAGTTTCTTCAAGTGCAGTAGCAAAAAACATCAAGCGCTATGATGAAATTGGCTCTCATGAGGACCCAGAAGTTACCTCTGCGGCACAGGATAAGTTCATTGGAGTTAACTGCACCTCAGATTGCAGCCCAAATAAATGCTTCACAGAGTTCAAAGTAACACACATCTCAACATCAACTGTTCAGGCGAGACTGTGTGAATCAGGCCTTCATGGTTGAATTGCTGCAAAGAAACCACTATTAAAGGACACCAATAATAAGAAGAGACTTCCTTGGGCCAAGAAACACGAGCAATGGACATTAGACCGGTGGAAATCTGTCCTTTGGTCTGATGAGTGCAAATTTGAGATTTTTGGTTCCAACAGCCATGTCTTTGTAAGACACAGTAGGTGAACGGATGATCTCCGCGTGTATGGTTCCCACCGTGAAGCAAGGAGGAGGTGTGATGGTGCTATGCTGGGGACACTGTCAGTAATTTTACTTAGAATTCAAAACACACTTAACCAGCATGACTACCACGACATTCTGCAGCGACACGCCATCCCATCTGGTTTGCGCTTAGACTGTCATTTGTTTTTCAACAGGACAATGACCCCAAACACATCCAGTTTGTGTAAGGGCTATTTGACCAAGGAGAGTGATGGAGTGCTGAATCAGATGACCTGGCCTCCACATTCACCCAACCTCAACCCAATTGAGATGGTTTTGGATGACTTGGACCGCAGAGTGAAGGAAAAGCAGCCAACAAGTGCTCAGCATATGTGGGAACTCCTTCAAGAGGGTTGGAAGCATTCCAGGTGAAGCTGGTTAAGAGAATGCCAAGCGTGTGCAAAGCTGTCATTTTTAACCAAGTAAGCTAGTTGAGAATAAGTTCTCATTTACAACTGCGATCTGGCCAAGATAAAGCAAAGCACTGCGACACAAAAAACAACGCAGAGTTACACATGGAATAAAGAAGCGTACAATCAATAACACAATAGAAAAAAAATTTGTCTATATGCAGTGTGTGCAAATGGCGTGAGGAGGTAAGGCAATAAATAGGCCATAGTAGCAAAGTAATTACAATTCAGCAAATTACCACTGGAGTGATAGATGAGCAGATGGTGATGTGCAAGTAGAAATACTGGTGCGCAAAAGAGCAGAAAAGTAAATAAAAACAATATGGGGATGAGGTAGGTAGATTGGATGGGCTATTTACAGATGGGCTATGTACAGCTGCAGCGATCGGTCTCCAGCTTCAGTGATTTTTGCAATTTGTTCCGGTCAATGGCAGCAGAGAACTGGAAGGAAAGGCAGCCAAAGCAGGTGTTGGCTTTGGGGATGACCAGTGAGATATACCTGCTGGAGCGCGTGCTACGGGTGGGTGTTGTTATTGTGACCAGTGAGCTGAGATAAGGCGGAGCTTTACCTAGCATAGACTTATAGATGACCTGGAGCCAGTGGGTCTGGCGACAAATATGTAGCGAGGGCCAGCCGACTAGAGCATACAAGTCGTAATGGTGGGTGGTATAAGGGGCTTTGGTGACAAAACTAATGGCACTGTGATAGACTGCATCCAGTTTGCTGAGTAGAGTACTGGAAGCTATTTTATAAATGACATCACCGAAGTCGAGGATCGGTAGGATAGTAAGTTTTACGAGGGTATGTTTGGCGGCGTGAGTGAAGGAGGCTTTGTTGGGAAATAGGAAGCCGATTCTAGATTTAATTTTGGATTGGAGATGTTTAATATGAGTCTGGAAGAAGAGTTTACAGTCTAGCCAGACACCTAGGTATTTGTAGTTGTCCACATATTCTAAGTCAGAACCGTCCAGAGTAGTGATGCTAGTCGGGTGGGCGGGTGCGGGCAGCGAATGGTTGAAAAGCATGCATTTGGTTTTACTAGCATTTAAGAGCAGTTGGAGGCCACGAAAGGAGAGTTGTATGGCATTGAAGCTCGTTTGGAGGTTAGTTAACACAGTGTCCAAAGAAGGGCCAGATGTATACAGAATGGTGTCATCTGCATAGAGGTGGACCAGGGAATCACCAGCAGCAAGAGCGACATCGTTGATATATACAGAGAAAAGAGTCTGCCCGAGAATTGAACCCTGTGGTACCCCCATAGAGACTGTCAGAGGTCCGGACAACAGGCCCTCCGATTTGACACACTGGTGAACCAGTGAACCAGGCGAGGCAGTCATTTCAGAAATCAAGGCTGTTGAGTCTGCCGATAAGAATACAGTGATTGACAGAGTCGAAAGCCTTGGCCAGGTCGATGAAGACGACTGCACATTACTGTCTTTTAGCGATGGCGGTTGAGGTGCACCCGTGACCAGTTCGGAAACCGGAGAAGCGGTGAAGCCATTCTTTTGTTGATTAACTTGTGTTTTGGGTCATTTTCATGTTGCATCACCCAACTTCTGTTGAGCTTCAATTGGCGGACACTGAGCCTTACATTCTCCTGCAAAATGTTTTGATAAACTTGGGAATTCATCTTTCTGTCGATGATAGCAAACTGTCCAGGCCCTGAGGCAGAAAATCAGCCCTAAACCATGATGCTCACTCCACCATAGTTGGGATGAGGTTTTGATGTTGGTGTGTTGTGCCTTTTTTCTCCACACATAGTGTTGTGTTCCTTTCAAAAAACTCAACTTTAGTTTAATCTGTCCACAGAATATTTTGCCAGTAGCGCTGTGGAACATCCAGTTGCTTTTTCGCGTACATCAGACGTTCAGATGTTTTTTTGGACAGCAGTGGCTTCTTCCGTGGTGTCCTCCCATGGACACCATTCTTGTTTAGTGTTTTATATATCATAGACTCGTCAACAGAGATGTTAGCATGTTCCAAAGATTTCTGTAAGTCTTTAGCTGACACTCTAGGATTCTTCTTAACCTCAATGAATATTCTGCGCTGCGCTCTTGCAGTCATCTTTGCAGGACGGCCACTCCTAGGGAGAGTAGCAACAGTGCTTAACTTTCTCCATTTATAGACAATTTGTCTTACCATGGACTGATGAACATCAAGGCTTTAAGATATACTTTTGTTACCCTTTCCAGCTTTATGCCAGTCAACAATTCTTAATCTTAGGTCTTCTGAGATCTCTTTTGTTCGAGGCAAGGTTCACATCAGGTAATGCTTCTTGTGAATAGCAAACTCAAATTTTGTGAGTGTTTTTTATAGGGCAGGGCAGCTCTAACCAACATCTCAAATCTCATCTCATTGATTGGACTCCAGGTTAGGTAACTCCTGACTCCAATTAGCTTTTGGTGAAGTCATTAGCCTAGGGGTTCACATACTTTTTCCAACCTACACTGGGAATGTTTAAATTATGTATTAAATATAGACATATTATTAGTTGAAGCACACTGTGTTGTCCATTGTTGTGACATCCAGGTAATTCCAAAGGGTTCACATACTTTTTCTTGACACTGTATACAGCAGTGGTGGAAAAAATACCCAATTGTCATACTTGAGTAAAAGTAAAGATACCTTAATAGAAAATTACTCAAGTAAAAGTGAAAGTAACCCGGTAAAATACTACTTGATTAAAAGTCTTCAAATATTTGGTTTTAAATATACTTAAGTATCAAACGTAAATGTCATTACTAAAATATACTAAAGCATTAAAAGTAAAAGTATTAATCGTTTCCAATTCCTTATATTAAGCAAAACAGATGGCACCATTTTTATTTTTTTATTTACAGATAGCCAGGGGCACACTCCAACACTCAGACATCATTTTTAAACAAAGCATATGTTTAGTGAGTCCGCCAGATCATAGGCAGTAGGGATGACCAGGGATGTTCTCTTGATACAGTGGAAAGTATTCAGACCCCTTGCCTTTTTCCACATTTTGTTACGTTTCAGCCTTATTCTAAAATTGATTACATTATTTTTCCCCTCATCAATCTACACACGGGGCAGCAGGTAGCCTAGTGGTTAGAGCGTTGGGCCAGTAACCGAAAGGTTGCTGGATCAAATCCCCGAGCTGACAAGGTAAAAATCTGTCGTTCTGCCCATTAACAAGGCACTGTTCCCCGGTAGGCCATCATTGTAATTAAGAATTTGCTCTTAACTGACTTAGTTAAATAAAGGTAAGATTAAAAAAATTGAACACACAATACTCCATAATGACAAAGCAAAAACAGGTTTTCAGATTTTTTTTGCAAATGTATAACCCCCCCCGAAAAATCACATTTACATAAGTATTCAGAACCTTTACTCAGTACTTTGTTGAAGCAACTTTTGGAAGCGTTTCTCCCATTCTTCTCTGCAGATCCTCTCAAGCTCTGTCAGGTTGGATAGGGAGCGTCGCTGCACAGCTATTTTCAGGTCTCTCCAGAGATGTTCGATCAAGTTCAAGTCTGGGCTCTGGCTGGGCCACTCAATGACATTCAGATACCTGTCCCGAAGCCACTTCTGCGTTGTCTTGGCGGTGTGTTAAGGATCATTGTCCTGTTTGAAGGTGAACCTTCGCCCCAGTCTGAGGTCCTGAGTGCTCTGGAACAGGTTTTCATCAAGGATCTCGCCGTACTTGTCCCTGCCGCTGAAAAACATCCCCACAGCATGATGCTGCCACCACCATGCTTCACCATAGGGATGGTGCCAGGTAACACTTGGCACAGGCCAAAGAGTTACATCTTGATTTCATCAGACCAGAGAATCTTGTTTCTCATGATCTGAGAGTTCTTTAGGTGCCTTTTGGCAAACCTCAAACGGGCTGTCATGTGCCTTTTACTGAGGAGTGACTTCCGTCTGGTGGTGGGGTGCTGCAGAGATGGTTGTCCTTCTGGAACGTTCTCCTATCTCCACAGAGGAACTCTGGAGCTCTTTCACTTGACCATCTGTTTCTTGGTCACCTCCCTGACCAAGGCCCTTCTCCCCCGATTGCTCAGTTTGGTCAGGTGGCCAGCTCTAAGAAGAGTCTTGGTGTTTCCAAACTTCTTCCATTTAAGAATGATGGTGGCCACTGTGTTCTTGGCGACCTTCAATGCTGCAGAAATGTTTTGGTACCCTTCCCTTAATCTTCCCTTAATCTGTGCCTCGACACAATCCTATCTCGGAGCTCTGCGAACAATTCCTTTGACCTCACGGCTTGGTTTTTGCTCTGACATTGGCTGCTGTATTTAACATTCAGCAAAAAAGAGCCTGTGTCCCTCCTGGAATAGTCTGTAGGTATAAGAAATGCAACAAAAAAAATGTCCAGCAAGCTATTCAAGTCTAGCTTTTCCTGCATGGCACTACAAGAGCTAAGGAGCATTTTTTAAAGAGAGGCCAGTAGAGCACAGGTACTTGCGTATTGCACAAGAAACAAAGGCTATAAGTTAAAAGTTTATTATGCATATGTCACGACTTCAGCCGAAGTCGGCTCCTCTCCTTGTTCGGGCGGCGTTCGGCAATCGACGTCACCGGCTTTCTAGCCATCGCCGCTCCATTTTTCATATGTCCATTGGTCTTGTCTTGTTTCATACACACCTAGTTTTCATTTCCCCAATCAATCTACTTGTATTTAACCCTCTGTTTCCCATCATGTATCTGTGTGTCATTGTTTCATGTTATTGTGGTGTTTTGTTACGCGCCTTACTTTTGTTATGTTCCGTGTTTTGAACGCGTTTGATTTATGTAGTGCTCTCATTTTGGAACGAAAATAAAAGTGCGCCTGTTATCATTACTCTGCTCTCCTGCACCTGACTCCGCCTCGAGTACACCCCTTGACAGCATAACCCATCATTAATTAGATACATATCAGGCTAATACTGCATTGAATTTATTTCCTGAAAATGGTAGGCTAGGACATCTATATATATGGCAATATATCAATCTAGAACAGGATTATCTATTTTGGATGCAATTTTAATGGAGTTGATGGAGAGAGAGTGCTCAAGCATGCACTGATTTAAAGCAACGATATTCAAGTGATGGGCTGTTTTAAAACTCTGCAGCTACAATTAAAAATAAAACATCTTTACAATTAAAAATAAAGGTGAGGCCAGGGGTTTTCAAACTGACCCCCGAAAGCCAGGTGGAGATGGGTAAATTAGACATGAATTATATCACTGTAGCATAGGCTATGCTACAGTAAATGTAGGCCTACATGTCACAAGAATAAAAAATTGCATGACGAGATGATAAGTCTACATGCATTGTGAACTGCGCTGACTGTCCCCACCCTGAGCGTTGATTCATCATACAGAGGCCGTAGAGAAACTAATTTAATTTCACGCCATGGTGTTCATATAAATAATTTACAGATTTCTCGCAGTTATTTATCTCAAGAAAAGGGAGTGGTTTTGGGCGGTAAATCTAACCGCGTTCCCGCCATTCAATCCTAATTGACACCGCCTCTAGCGTTGCAGTGGTCATAGACCCTGCAGACCCACAGAGAGGTGAGGTGGGTGATGGGTCATGGTTATGCCTACTTTGTAAATATTACCTTTTCTCTCTTGAAATAATACTCCCTCTTGAAATATTTGGGACACTATGAAGTCTATATCATGTTAATAAACAACACATATGGTGAAGTAGGAATACTACAGGCTATACAATGGATTTCAGTAAATAAGTCACCATCCACAAGGTTATTTGGGCGATTGATGCAACCCAGAGCAATACACTTGTAGATGTACATTTATGGATGAGCCTCTGAAAGGGCTTTTACTGACTGTCATAATGCCTCATTATCTCATATGTGGCACTTCCTCTTGGCCGGAATAAGACCCTCTTTGATTGGATGTAGCCAGCTCTGGTGCCAATCTGGCCTCTGTCCCATATGCATACAATGATTGCTTAGTCTGGATTAGGCCAGGGGTTTTCAAACTTGTCTTGCCCAGAGACCTCCGCACAGGCAAACCAGTGACCCAGGACCCCCATCATGTCAGCAAGAAAAAAAAGAGTCACGTCTTGTCTTATCATTAGGTGAATGATACTGGCAAGTAGAAGTAATCAACGTTTTAAAATGAATACATTTGGTAGACAGTTTCATTATTTATACCTCCCCACTGTTCATTGGAAGAGGAAGTGTAAACTCTAACATAGTGTATTAGCTAGAAAATAATCTTGGCAGCGTAGAGAACCTTCCTGTTGTAAAGCACATTTTCAGCAATTCTGCACACATTTCCATTGAACTGAGCTTTTCTTTTTGCACTTTATAAGGTCATTTCTGTTCATTTAACACTGTTCGGCATGGAGCAAAGAGATAATTTGACAGTTTTAAAGCTTATTTCCTGCAATTATACTAAACAAAAACATAAACGCAACGCAACATGTCAAGTGTTGGTCCCATGTTTCATGAGCTGAAATAAAAGATCCCAGAGATGTTTCATATGCACAAAAATCGTATTTCTCTCAAATTTTGTTCACACTTTTTTTTTACATCCATGTTAGTGAGCATTTCTCCTTTGCCAAGATAATCCATCCACCTGACAGGTGTGGCATATCAAGAAGCTGACTAAAAAGCATGATCACTGCATTATCACAGGTGCACCTTGTTCTGGGGACAATAAAAGGCCACACTAAAATGTGCAGTTTTGTCACACAACACAGATGTCTCAACTTTTGAGGCAGCGTGCAATTGGCATGCTGACTACATGAATGTCCACCAGAGCTGTTGCCAGATAATTGAATGTTAATTTCTCTACCATAAGCCGCCTCCAATGTAGTTTTAGAGAATTTGGCAGTACATCCAACCGGCCTCACAACCGCCGACCACGTGTAACCACGCCACCCCAGGACCTCCAGATCCGGCTTCTTGAGCTGTGGGATCGTCTGAGACCAGCCACCCGGACAGCTGATGACTGGCTAAATAAAGTTGGTTTGCTGGCTAGCTACTTCAAATCAAATCAAATCAATGTTTATTTGTCACGTGTGCCGAATACAACAGGTGTAGACCTTACAGTGAAATGCTTACTTACAGGCTCTAACCAATAGTGCAAAAAAGGTATTAGGTGAACAATAGGTAAGTAAAGAAATAAAACAACAGTAAAAAGACGGGCTATATACAGTAGCGAGGCCATAAAGGTAGCGAGGCTACATACAGACACCAGTTAGTCAGGCTAATTGAGGTAGTATGTACATGTAGATATGGTTAAAGTGACTATGCATATATGATGAACAGAGAGTAGCAGTAGCTTAGAAGAGGGGTTGGCGGGTGGTGGGTGGCGGGTGGCGGGACACAACGCATATAGCCCGGTTAGCCAATGTGCGGGAGCACTGGCCATCTACTCCGATTTCAGAGCACTCTCCACAGTTTGCCAGAGTGCAGAATAACTGATGAATTTACGAACGCTCAACACCCATTGAATATGGCCTTTGTCAGTAAATGTCTGCAAAAGAAAGTAATTAAATTGTTGCCAGCAGCACAGTGATAGTTACCAACGCTCTGGATAACATAAAAACAGCCTAACCAACTCTGCTCGGATGAGTGAAATGGTAAGAGTGAGGTGTTCTCTCATTTGTGTCTGGAAGTAGCTAGCAAGCTAGCCAACGTTAGCCAGTTTTCTTGGGTGCTTGACTGCCGTTGTGAGTTCAGAACTCTCTGATCGACCCTACTCCTCGGCCAGAGCGTCCAGTGTGGCTCAGAACGTTTGGAGATCGAAACGTTCTGAATTTACCAATGGACAATCTGACAATGCTCTGAATTTACAAACGCTCAGAGCGCACTCTTAGCGCACTCTGGCACTCCAGATTGAATTTACAAACACACCCTTAATATATGGTTCTGGTGTAGCCCATTTAGTGATTTAAAGTGCTGGGTTTAGCCACAGGCATGATATGGGTGATAACTGATGCTTCTCTTACCCTTTAGGCAGTCCTTGAGGAAGAAAGGGGGATTTTAGAAGCAATCCTCTGCACACAAAAACACTGGTGAGAACAGAGAGCACCATTGCTTTAAATGCAAATTACCATGGATCTATTCAAATATTAAATGCAATGTGTTCACATGTTCTGTTTAGGTTCATTTCCACACATTTATAATGTGATATAAAGTACCTTTTTTTATTGACATTATTCATTAGTTTTAACCCTAGGGACCACAGTGGGAGTGACAAAAGACTTAAAAAAACTCCACAGCTCATGTCGTGTTTATGAGAATGCGACAGATAACATTCCTGGACTCACACAGTAAGACTTGGCTACAGCTGCTTAGTAAATCATGATTCTATCTTTGACTGCTTTTTGTTGTACCACATATGTTGTAGTGAAAATTCTAGCTATGGCAAACGTTTTATATGGAAATTGCATGTAATGTGCCCAATTCTGTGATTCAAAGTCAAAGGAAGTTGGAACGTGTCATTGATGATATTGAGCCAGAGGGCAAACATGCATTTGACTTGCTAAACAGAATGTCAACAGCAGTTTCCATAGCACTGTCTTTTAATTGGCCATCTATAGATATGTGGAGAATAATTTCTTCTTCTCCGATGACAAAATCCAATTATTCACTGTGGTATCACAGCTTCTCAGTATCATTGGCTTGTATTTACCGTGTGAATCAGTAAATATGAATCAATTTATTCAGATTTAGGCCACATGAGCTACTTTATATCAGTGGTGTAAAGTACTTAAGTAAAAACACTTGAAACTACAGCTTAAGTAGTTTTTTAGGGTATCTGTACTTTACTATTTATATTTTTGACAACCTTTACTTTTATTTCACTACATTCCTAAAAAACATAATGTACTTACGTTACAGTCTTATTTTAAAATGTATTAAATACATTTTTTCCCCTCATCAATCTACACACCCATAACGACAAAAGGGAAATTGAGCTCAGGTGCATCCTGTTTCCATTGATCATCCTTGATGTTTCTACAACTTGATTGGAGTCCACCTGCGGTAAATTCAATTGATTGGACATGATTTGGAAAGGCACACATGTCTACATAATGTTCCACAGTTGACAGTGCATGTTAGAGCAAAAACTAAGCCATGAGGTCAAAGGAATTGGGTGCTGTAGAATTTAATTGAATTTTTGGTGGACTCCAATGAAGTTGGTGGACTCCAATGAAGTTGTAGAAACATCTCAAGGATGATCAATGGAAACAGGGTGCACCTGAGCTCAATTTCAAGAGATCAACCGGCGATCTTCCGGCGCTTCCGGCACAGAGATGGCCGCCTCGCTTCGAGTTCCTAGGAAACTATGCAGTATTTAGTTTTTTTATGTATTATTTCTTACATTGTTACCCCAGGAAATCTTAAGTTTTATTACATACAGCCGGGAGGAACTATTGGATATAAGAGCAACGTCAATTTACCAACATTATGACCAGGAATACGACTTTCCCAAAGCGGATCCTCTGTTTGGGCCACCACCCAGGACAATGGATCGGATCCCAGCCGGCAACCCAAAATAACGGCGCCGCAGAAGGGGCAGACGGAGCGGTCTTCTGGTCAGGCTCTGTAGACGGGCACATAGCGCACCGCTCCCGAGTATACTACTCGCCAATGTCCAATCTCTTGACAACAAGGTAGACGAAATCTGAGCAAGGGTTGCCTTCCAGAGAGACATCAGAGATTGTAACATTCTCTGTTTCACGGGAACATGGCTCACTCGGAATACGTTAGAGTCGGTACAGCCAGCTGGTTTCTTCACACATTGCGCCGACAGAAAAAAACATCTCTCTGGTAAGAAGAAGGGCGGGGGTGTATGCCTTATAATTAACGAGACGTGGTGTGATCATAACAACATACAGGAACTCAAGTCCTTTTGTTCACTTGACCTAGAATTCCTTACAATCAAATGCCGACCGCATTATCTACCAAAAGAATTCTCTTCGATTATAATCACAGTTGTGTATATCCCCCCCCAAGCAGACACATCGACGGCCCTGAAAGAACTTCATTGGACTCTATGTAAACTGGAAACCACATATCCTGAGTGTAACGGTTGTCGTCAGGAATGGAGGACCAAAACGCAGCAGGAATGTGGATGCTCATCTTGTATTTTATTTTAAAATAAAGTGAACACCAAAAACGGAAAAAAACGCACGAACAACAAAACAGTCTTGTCAGGCTCACACATGCAAAACAAGAAACAATCTCCCACAAACACTAAACCAAACACATACCCATATATAGGACTCCCAATCAGAGGCAACGAGAAAACACCTGCCTCCAATTGAGAGTCCAACCCCAATAAACCAGACATAGAAATACAAAAGACCAGAGACACCTAGAAATACAAACATAGAACATTACCCAAAAACCCAGAAATAATAAATCAAATGCCCTACTAAATAAACCACCACCCAAACCACATAAAACAAATACCCTCTGCCACGTCCTGACCAAACTACAATAACAAATAACCCTTATACTGGTCAGGACGTGACAGTACCCCCCCCCCCCTAAAGGTGCAGACCCCGGATGCACCTCATAAATAAAAAATAAAAAAAACAACAACAAAAAAATCCCCCTAAACTAAAGGGAGGGAAGGGAGGGTGGCTGCCGTCACCGACGGCACTTGTGCTACACCCCCCCTCCCCAACCCACCTATACAGGAGGTGGTTCTGGCTCCGGCCTACTGTCCTCCAGAATGCAGACAGACTTGATCAGTTTCGGGCCGTAGGCAGACTCCCCTCGTTCCGGATCGTAGGCAGACCTCTTCCGTTCCACACTGTAGGCAGACTTATTTGATACACCGTTACTCATATTTAGTTCTGGATCGTCAATAGACTTACTCAGTTCCGGGTTGCTGATAGACTCCCTTGGTTCCGGGTCATAGGCAGACTCCTTTGGTTCCGGGTCGCAGGCAGACCCCTTTGGTTCCGGGTCGCAGGCAGAGCCCTTCGGTTCTGGGTCACAGGTAGATTCCCTCGGTTCCGGATCACAGGCAGTCTCCCTCGGTTCCTGATCACAGGCAGTCTCCCTCGGTTCCGGACTAGACACTGTTGCCGGATACTCTGGACTGCACACTGGTGCCGGATACTCTGGACTGCACACTGGTGCTGGATACTCTGGACTGCACACTGGTGCCGGATACTCTGGACTGCACACTGTTGCCGGATACTCTGGACTGCACACTGGTGCCGGATACTCTGGACTGCACACTGGTGCCGGATACTCTGGACTGCACACTGGTGCCGGATACTCTGGACTGCACACTGGTGCCGGATACTCTGGACTGCATACTGTTGCCGAACTCTCGAGGCTGGGCTGACGCACTGGAAGCCTGATGCGTGGTGCTGGTACTGGAGGTATCAGCCTGGGGACACGCACCTCAGGGCTAGTGCGGGGAGCGGGAACAGGCCGAGTCAGACTGGGCTGACGCACTGGAAGCCTGATGCGTGGTGCTGGTACTGGAGGTATCAGCCTGGGAACACGCACCTCAGGGCTAGTGCGGGGAGCGGGAACAGGACGAGTCGGACTGGGCTGACGCACTGGAAGCCTGATGCGTGGTGCTGGTACTGGAGGTATCAGCCTGGGAACACGCACCTCAGGGCTAGTGCGGGGAGCGGGAACAGGCCGAGTCGGACCGGGTTGACGCACTGGACCGTAGAGGCGTACTGGCGGTCTCGAGCACAGAACTGGCATCGCTTTTACTGGCTGGATGCCCACTACCCCCTGGCAAATGCGGGGCGCTGGTATAGCGCATACCGGCCTAAAAATACTTGGCCTCGCCACAGTACCCATTACCCCGAAGCACGGAACCTGTCCATTCACTGGTTGCCCAGAAAAGGTACGGGGATTTGGCCTGGGGCTTAAACCTCGCCCAGCCAAACTACCCATATGCCCCCCCCAAAAAAAATCTTGGGGCTGCCTCTCGGGCTTAAACGCCAGTCGTGTTCCTCAGTAGCGTTCCCGGTCCTTACCCAACTTCCTCCATAGGCCCTCTCCGGCCAGAATCTGCTCCCACGTCCATTTCTCCCGCCAGTTCATGTTGAAATCCCTTTGTTCCTTACTCCGCTGCTTGGTCCATTTGTGGTGGGAGATTCTGTAATGGTTGTCGTCAGGAATGGAGGACCAAAACGCAGCAGGAATGTGGATGCTCATCTTGCAGCAGGAATGTGGATGCTCATCTCACACTGCCCTAACACATCTGGACAAGAGGAATACCTATGTAAGAATGCTGTTCATCGACCACAGCTCAGCATTTAACACCATAGTACCCTCCAAACTCGTCATTAAGCTCGAGACCCTGGGTCTCGACCCCGCCCTGTGCAACTGGGTCCTGGACTTCCTGACGGGCCGCCCCCAAGTGGTGAGGGTAGGAAACAACATCTCCACCCCGCTGATCCTCAACACTGGGGACCCACAAGGGTGCGTTCTCAGCCTCTCCTGTACTCCCTGTTCACCCATGACTGCGTGGCCTTGCACGCCTCCAACACCATCATCAAGTTTGCATACGACACTACAGTGGTAGGCTTGATTACCAACAACGGCGAGACGGCCTACAGGGAGGAGGTGTGGGCCCTCGGAGTGTGGTGTCAGGAAAATAACCTCACACTCAATGTCAACAAAACAAAGGAGATGATCGTGGACTTCAGGAAACAGCAGAGGGAGCAGCCCCCTATCCACATCGACGGGACAGTAGTGGAGAAGGTGGAAAGTTTTAAGTTCCTCGGCATACACATCACAGACAAACTGAAATGGTCCACTCACACAAACAGCGTGGTGAAGAAATCCGTCTTGTCACCAAAAACACTCACAAACTTTTACAGATGCACAATCAAGAGCATCCTGTCGAGCTGTATCACCACCTGGTACGGCAACTGCTCCGCCCACAACCGCAAGGCTCTCCAGAGGGTAGTGAGGTCTGCACAACGCATTACCGGGGGCAAACTACCTGCCCTCCAGGACACCTACACCACCCGATGTCACAGGAAGGCCAAAAAGATCATCAAGGACAACAGCCACCCGAGCCACTGCCTGTTCAACCGCTATCATCCAGAAGGCGAGGTCAGTACAGGTGCATCAAAGCTGGGACCGAGAGACTGAAAAACAGCTTTATCTCAAGGCCATCAGACTGTTAAACAGCCATCACTAACATTGAGTGGCTGCTGCCAACATACTGACTCAAATCTCTAGCCACTTTAATAATTAAAAATTGGATGTAATAAATGTATCACTAGCCACTTTAAACAATGTCACTTTATATAATGTTTACATACCCTACATTACTCATCTCATATGTATATTCTGTACTCTCTCATATATTTTTATGTACATATTCTTATTCATTCCTTTACACTTGTGTGTATAAGGTAGTTGTTGTGAAATTGTTAGATTACTTGTTAGATATTACTGCACGGTCGGAACTAGCAGCACAAGCATTTTGCTACACTCGCATTAACATCTGCTTACCATGTGTATGTGACAAATAAAATGTGATTTGATTTGAAGTGTTTTAGAAAAGGGTCTGAGTACTTATATAAATAAGGTATTTGTTTTTTTATTTATAATAATTTTGCCACAATTTCTAAAAAAATGAGTTTTTCACTTTGTCATTATGGGGTATTGTGTATAGATTGATGAGAATTTTTATTTAATCTATTTCAGAATGAGGCTGTAACGTAACAAAATGGGGAAAAAAGGAAGGGGTCTGAATACTTTCAGAATGCACTGTATGGCAGTTATTTATTCAGACCCATAACCATTCAATCAATCTTCGTGAAGAGAAGTGAATGCCTTCTGCATCTAATTCTAGACTTATATTATTCAAGTAAGTCATTAGAATGATGAAGATAAGGACAACAAAACGTGTTTCATTTAACTGTTTAAAGCTGCAAGGAATGATTCAACAATAGAGAAAGTAGAGGTATGCCAATAACATTAGGGGAAATATTATGAAAGGTATATACTGTATATGCATCACCCTACTAATTATACATAATTTCAAAATTAAAATCAAATTCGCTAGTCTACACTTGTAACTTTGTAGGCCGTATGTGCTGCACCAGAATTACATGTTCTCTTCTGCTTTATCATGGTTTGAGTGATGTGCGTAAATCCAGTCCACATATTACAGTATAATACAATACATTACAGTAATACAGTTCACACTCAAAAAGATTAGCCTACTGGAGCTGGTTTCATTTATTTACCCAAGAGAATATATAGCTAGCTACATATACGGGTTTTTATGTTTTTATGTTGTGCATAATGTGCGGTACTCTATACCATATATATATTGGATAACAGCACAATCATTTGGGCTTTTTGGGGCATGGGCTCATTAACTGTCGTTTATAAAGGGCTCATAAAATGTATTTTATATATGGCTCAGGTAGCATCAGGTTTGAATTTTCATGCTGATCAAAGCTCTAATCAAATCCAGACATATTTATATGCTGTATAATGCTTTTGCATGACACAGTTTTGGCGGGAAATACCGGGTTACACTCGAGAAAAGTGATTTATTCTTGGGATGGAACATTTGTAAAATACCGGGCAAAAAATTCAACCCTAGTGTCACTGACAAGGTAACTGTAGTTATCAGACAGCACTGAAATGGGTATTATTTTAATATTTGTAGACAGTGGCGATTTTAGCATGTAAATCTTGGTGGGACAAACTCCCCAGCAAAGCCACTCCACAAAACAACACTAAACAATGCATTAATTGCACTATAACGGTGACAAACGGTGCCCACAAACTGTTAGGGCCTACATAAAGCTGTCCCAACAGCAGAACTTTCTTTTCAGCGGAGTCTTGTCTGGCAGCAAAACAGTTCATTCAGCCTCATTTACTGTCTTTTAAAAAAACTGCGGATATGGCTGACTTGCTTAAACAAATGTGGTTTCTACTGACAATTGAGATGTACAAACTATTCCATAGGGGACGACGAGCGGATTAGATGCAATCCGTAATTTCGATGAGACATTCATGAGCGAGCGACGACGGACGTAGTCAAGATAACTATTTATTCAGCACTTTTGAAATGTGCAGTGACCAAATTTAGAACATGGGCCATTCTTACACTATTCTCATTGTACAGCAAGTCAGAACCGTAGAATAAATAAAGGGGGCATATAAGCAGACAATGAAATTTCTTACAATATTCAATGACATTTCTCAAAAACAGGCTATAGGCTACATGTGCACCACCATGTCAGAACAGTAGGCTAAGTTATAAGGGGGAAAGAGAACAAATTATTTGGGTGAGGCACATGGGCTACTAACAGCTTACTACACAACATACACCTAGTATTACTTTCTTAGCTAGAGTATACTTATCTCCCTGGCATATTACATCATTTATGCAGCAGCATACAATACATTTTTGGACTCACCTTGTTGTGCTGTGCTCACTTGAACGGGGGAAAAAACAAAGTTGAATCATGACGTCAGTGATCTTCAAGTCGGAGGTCTATGAAGAGGCTAGAGTTCCCTAGTTGGAATTCCGAGTTGGATGACCGTTCAAAACGTATTTCCCAGTCAGAGTTCCCAGTTGTCTTGAACTAACTGAAGTCTGAGATTTCCCAGTTCCGAGTTTCCAGTTGTTTTGAACAGGGCAGAAGTCATGCTGGTTTGGCAATGTATTCTATATTTTCTGGCCCATGGTTTTGCATGTGAATGTTTATCCTTTTAAGCTTGGACAGGAAAATCTTAAACCCAGACTTGGACCACACACCCATTCCACTGAATAGCAGGCTAGTGATTACTTTGTAACGCTTGCAGTTAGCTACTGATTGCTTCCAAACCACTCATTGTTGAATTTGCGATTTCCAACTTATTGTGTAATGGTTGTCTTATGGCCAATGAGCACTGATACGTTTTATCTATAATTTCTCTTCATATGACAAGTATTGAAAAGGATTTGCCAGTCAATTGTCGACTTGATTCCTGATGACTGCTTGTCTAGCTGGCTAGCTAAGATTTTGAAAGTATGATGTTGACATGATCAGTCCAATCAAAACTACGGTAGATATAGTGTGATTTGATGTAATTTTATCTGTGACCAATGACCTTGAGCCTTCTTGGATGGGCACTTCTAATGTAACTATGGCAGCACCCAAGGTGCTTGAGTTTTCAAGCTCTTCCCGTAGATTCTGCGTTGACGTAGTGTCCCTATGAGTGACAGAACACTGAGCCAATCACAGCGCAACTAGAGAACATTACCAACCCCTATTCTCTGTATTTTCCACTGGCTGCCCCACCATCACAGAATGCACTGAGCTAGGCTGAAACATCTGCATTTTGGAGCGGCCTTACACGAAATCAAAAAAGAGACCATGTTTGTATGCAGCTTTATTAACTCAAAGATTTTTTTTGTACATTGTTTGCAAACTCATATGTGACACGTATTAATGCCAAAATAACATGCAAAACAAAAAAATATATCTGCCCCACCTGCCCTGAATGACTGGTCGCCACTGCCTCTAGACAAAAATGTGACGTGTAAGTAATATACTAATCTTTACAGTAGCTAACATTAATTGACTTAACATGAATAACCTGTTGTTAAAATCACATTTAGGTTTTACTTCCATGGGCTGTGCTCTGGAATGTCCTGTGGGGAACCGATCGCTAGGCTTTCTCATCTGCTTCTTGTAGTACATATAAACAAGTTCGGTTCTTGTGTACAATGTATACCTAAAATTGAATAGCTTGTCTTAGTAAGTTGTTTTCATACATTATTTGCTGGCAAAAATACAATAACAGATGTAGCTACCCAGCTAACAACAAATGTTCCCACAACATTAGAGAACGTTCTTGTCACGCCCTGATCTGTTTCAACTGTCCTTGTGCTTGTCTCCATCCCCCTCCAGGTGTCGCCCATCTTCCCCATTATCCCTTGGGTACTTCTATTTGTCTGTTGCCAGTTTGTCTTGTTTGTTCAAGTCAACCAGCAATTTCTCTCAGCTCCTGCTTTTTCCCAGTATCTCTTTTTCTCGTCCTCCTGGTTTTGACCCTTGCTTGTCCTGACTCTGAGCCTGCCTGCCGCCCTGTGCCCCTGCTCTGGATTACCAACCTCTGCCTGACCTGACCCTGGGCCTGCCTGCCGTCCTGTACCTTGGCCCCACTACTCTGGATTATCGACTCCTGTCTGCCTTGACCTGTCATTTGCCTTCCCCTGTTGTTGCAATAAACATTGTTACTTGAACACAGTCTGCACTTGGGTCTTACCTGAGACCTGATAGTTCCCTTAAGAGTCTCCTTATGTCAGTATCTAACATTTTCATAGGAATGTTCCAGTGATGTACAAGGAATGTTTCTAAGAGACCATTCCCTTAATGTCAAACAGACCTTACCCGGGTGCTGGGTCTCCGCTAGGGATGTCCTGGACCCAGGCCTCATATTAATGTTCTAGACACGTTTCATGGGAACGTTGCAAGAACATTCTATTTCTTTGGGACCGTCTGGAAATGACCTGATGACTGACACACAGGAATGTTCTTGCAACGTTCCCATGAAACGTATTTAGAACATTATTATCTTATATTCTGAGAACATGGCAATCATGTTCTGTGTATGTTTGGTGGGATGTTGATGGAATATTCTCCTAACCCTCAAACTGGACACAGCTCAGGAATGTTCTTGCAACATTCCCATGGAACGGGTCTACAACATTAATGTTAATGTTCTGAGAACATTTTTTGATTTATTTAAAAAAATAATAATTTCACCTTTATTTAACCAGGTAGGCTAGTTGAGAACAAGTTCTCATTTACAACTGCGACCTGGCCAAGATAAAGCAAAGCAGTGCGACACAAACAACAACACAGAGATACACATGGAATAAACAAACATGCAGTCAATAATACAATAGAAAATGTCTATATACAGTGTATGCAAATGAGGTAGGATAAGGGAGGTAAGGCAATAAATAGGCCACAGTGGCAAAATAATTATAATATAGCAATTAAACACTGGAGTGATAGATGTGCAGAAGATGAGTGTGCAAGTAGAAATACAGGGGTACAAAGGAGCAAAAATAAATAAATAAATAAATAAACAGTATGGGGGATGAGGTCATTGGATGGGCTACTTACAGATGGGCTATGTACAGGTGCAGTGATCTGTGAGCTGCTCTGACAGCTGGTGCTTAAAGTTAGTGAGGGACATATGAGTCTCCAGCTTCAGTGATTTTTGCAATTCGTTCCAGTCATTGGCAGCAGAGAACTGGAAGAAAAGGCGGCCAAAGGAGGAATTGGCTTTGGGGGTGACCAGTGAAATATACCTGCTGGTGCGTGTGCTACGGATGGGTGCTGCTATGGTGACCAGTGAGCTGAGATAAGGCGGGGCTTTACCTAGCAAAGACTTATAGATGACATGGAGCCAATGAGTTTGGCGATGAATATGAAGCGAGGGCCAGGTGACGAGAGCATACAGGTCGCAGTGGTGGGTAGTATATGGGGCTTTGGTGACAAAACGGATGGCACTGTGATAGACTGCATCCAATTTGCTGAGTAGAGTGTTGGCTATTTTGTAAATGACATCACCGAAGTCAAGGATCGGTAGGATAGTCAGTTTTACGAGGGTATGTTAGGCAGCATGAGTGAAGGATCCTTTGTTGCGAAATAGGAAGCCGATTCTAGATTTAATGTTGGATTGGAGATGCTTAATGTGAGTCTGGAAGGAGAGTTCTCAGTCTAACCAGACACCTAGGTATTTGTAGTTGTCCACATATTTTAAGTCAGAGCCGTCCAGAGTAGTGATGCTGGATGGGCGGGCAGGTGTGGGCAGCGATCGGTTGAAGAGCATGCATTTCGTTTTACTAGCATTTAAGAGCAGTTGGAGGCCACACAAGGAGAGTTGTATGGCATTGAAGCTCGTCTGGAGGTTAGTTAACACAGTGTCTAAAGAAGGGCCAGAAGTATAAAGAATGGTGTCGTCTGCATAGAGGTGGATCAGAGAATCACCAGTAGCAAGAGCGACTTCATTGATGTATACAGAGAAAAGAGTTGGCCTGAGAATTGAACCCTGTGGCACCCCCATAGAGACTGCCAGAGGTCCGGACAACAGGCGATTTATCACACTGAACTCTGTCTGAGAAGTAGTTGGTGAACCAGGCAAGGCAGTCATTTGAGAAACCAAGGCTGTTGAGTCTGCCGATAAGAATGTGGTGATTGACAGAGTCAAAAGCCTTGGCCAGGTCGATGAATAAAGCTGCACAGTATTGTCTTATATCAATGGCGGTTATGATATCGTTTTGAACCTTGAGCGTGGCTGAGTTGCACCCATGACCAGCTCGGAAACCAGATTGCATAGCGGAGAAGGTACGGTGGGATTCGAAATGGTTGGTGATCTGTATGTTAACTTGTCTTTCAAAGACCTTAGAAAGGCAGGGTAGGATAGATATAGGTCTGTAGCAGTTTGGGTCTAGAGTGTCTCCTCCATTGAAGAGGGGGATGACCGCGGCAGCTTTCCAATCTTTGGGGATCTCAGACGATATGAAAGAGGTTGAACAGGCTAGTAATAGGGGTTGCAACAATTTCGGTGGATCATTTTAGAAATTAGAGGGTCCAGATTGTCTAGCCCGGCTGATTTGTAGGTGTCCAGATTTTGCAGCTCTTTCAGAACATCAGCTATCTGAATGTGGGTGAAAGAGAAATGGGGGAGGCTTGGGCAAGTTGCTGTGGGGGGTGCAGGGCTGTTGACCGGGGTAGGGATAGCCAGGTGGAAAGCAAGGCTAGTCGTAGAGAAATTCTTATTGAAATTATCAATTATCATGGATTTATCGGTGGTGACTGTGTTTCCTAGCCTCAGTGCAGTGGGCGGCTGGGAGGAGGTGCTCTCATTCTCCATGGACTTTACAGTGTCCCATAACTTTTTGGAGTTTGTGCTATAGGATGCACATTTCTGTTTGAAAAAGCTAGCCTTTGCTTTCCTAACTGCCTGTGTATATTGGTTCCTGACTTCCCTGAAAAGTTGCATATCGCGGGGGCTATTCGATGCTAATGCAGTACGCCACAGGATGTTTTTGTGCTGGTCAAGGGCAGTCGGGTCTGGAGTGAACCAAGGGCTATATCTGTTCCTGGTTCTACATTTTTTGAATGGGGCAGGATTATTTAAGATGGTGAGGAAAGCACTTTTATAGAATAACCAGGCATCCTCTACTGTCGGAATGAGGTCAATATCCTTCCAGGATACCCGGGCCAGGTTGATTAGAAAGGCCTGCTCGCTGAAGTGATTTAGGGGGAGTTTGACAGTGATGAGGGGTGGTCGTTTGACCGCAGACCCATTACGGACGCAGGCAATGAGGCAATGATCTCTGAGATCCTGGTTGAAGACAGCAGAGGTGTATTTGGAGGGCATGTTGGTTAGGATGATATCTATGAGGGTGACCATGTTTACGGATTTGGGGTTGTATCTGGTAGGTTCATTGATAATTTGTGTGAGATTGAGGGCATCAAGCTTAGATTTTAGGATGGCCGGGTGTGTCCCAGTTTAGGTCACCTAACAGCACGAGCTCTGAAGATAGATGGGGGGCAATCAATTCACATATGGTGTCCAGGGCACAGCTGGGGTCAGAAGGTGGTCTATAGCAAGTGGCAACAGTGAGAGGCTTGTTCCTGGAAAGATGGATTTTTAAAAGTAGAAGCTCAAATTGTTTGGGCACAAACCTGGATAGTAAGACAGAACTCTGCAGGCTATCTCTGCAGTAGATTGCAACTCCGCCCCCTTTGGCAGTTCTATCTTGTCGGAAAATGTTATAGTTAGGGATGGAAATTTCAGGGTTTTTGGTGGTCTTCCTAAGCCAGTATTCAGACACGGCTAGGACATCTGGGTTGACAGAGTGTGCTAAAGCAGTGAATAAAACAAACTTAGGGGGAGGCTTCTAATGTTAACATGCATGAAACCAAGGCTTTTACGGTTACAGAAGTCAACAAATGAGAGCGCCTGGGGAATGGGAGTGGAGGTAGGCACTGCGGGGCCTGGGTTAACCTCTACATCACCAGAGGAACAGAGGAGGAGTAGGATAAGGGTACAGCTAAAGGGCATAAGAACTGGTCGTCTAGTATGTTCGGAACAGAGAATAAAAGGAGCAGATTTCTGGGCACGGTAGAACAGATTCAAGGCATAATGTACAGACAAAGGTATGGTAGGATGTGAATACAGTGGAGGTAAACCTATGCATTGAGTGATGATGAGAGAGATATTGTCTCTATAAACATCATTTAAACCAGGTGAGGTCACCGCATGTGTGGGAGGTGGAACTAAAGGTTCCATCAGCGGACCGGGGCTAGCAGGCTAGCAGAAGGGCCTAAGAGGGACGTCGCAACGGAAGAAATCAGATGTAGCCCCTTCGTGCAGTTACGTCGGCAGATCAGTCGTGATGGATCAGCAGGGCTCCGTGTAGTAAAAGGGTCCAGGCCAATTAGCAAAATAGGTATAGTTGCCCCAAAAAATTGGCTGATGGACTTCTTCAGCTAACAGTCCGGTGTGCTCTAGAAAGCTAGCCGGCCACAGCTAGCAAGCTAGCAGATGGGCATTCAGGGGACGTCGCAACGGGGGAGCCAGTTGAAAAAACCCCTTGGGCGGATTATGTCGGTAGTGAAGGATCGGCGGGGCTCCGTATCGACAATAAAAGGGGTCCAGGCCAATTGGCAAGCTAGCCGGGAGATGGGCCTAGCACAGGCTAGCTCCTGGCTAATTGGTGCTTGCTGCGGGACAGAGACGTTAGCCAGGAGAAGCCAATCGGAGATTAGCTAGCTAGCTGCGATGATCCAGATGAAGAGGTTCAGAGCTTGCGGTAGGAATCCGGGGATATGGAGAATAAGAAGTCCGATACGCTCTGGGTTGAATCGCGTTGTGCAGACTGGCAGGAGTTGTCCAGGCTAAAGGTTAGCTGATGACCGCTAGCAGTGGCTAGCTGACTACTAACTAGTAGCTAGTTAGCTGGCTAGCTTCTGTTGGGGGTTCCGGTTCAGAAGTAAAGAAAATAGCAGATCCATACCACATTGGGTGAGGCGGGTTGCAGGAGAGTATGTTGAAGTTGGGGTGAAGAAAAATATCAAAAATATATCAGAAGAAAAAATATATAAAAATATATATACACGAGACACAACAAGACGAAGAGAAAAGACGCCTGAACGCTACGCCATCTTGGATTACAGCAATTATGTTCTGTATATGTTTGGTGGGACATTGATGGAAGAAAAAAAATGGTATGTGGATGAAGGTCATGCTTAGGCAAATAAAGTATAAAGGGAAATAAATGCATTTAGCTATTTCATGAAATGTTTTTAGAAAAGGGCCGTTTTTTTTCGTACTGGGGTAACAGCCCCCCCCCCCCCCCCCCCCTCATGTGGATGAAGGTCATGCTTAGGCGAATAAACTATAAAGGGAAATAAGTGTTATTCAGTTATTTAATCAAATGTTGTTTTTAGAAAAGTGACGTTTTTTTTAAAGTACCGGGGTAACACCCCCCACCCCTCATGAGAGAACTGGCCCCCGGTAGAAGATTACGGCATAGGGTTTCACACAAGTGTGTTAAAACCCTTTCAATCTGTTTTATTTACAAATTCTTAGTAAGTAATACTTAAAAGCTACGTCTTGTTTATAACCGATGCAATAAACTAAACAAGTCCGTCCTTTTAACATGCAACATGACAGGATCCTGTTGGCGAGGTACATTTACTGGTGCCTCTTATCCAACTACCATGGTTTCTTCAACTTTACTCCCTTCTTCCACTCTTCTCGGGCCCTCCGGACAGCCCGCTAGACAGCCCTTACTCTTGCCACCTCTGTGTCCTTCAACCTAACAGGGCACTTCAGGAATTTGTGTGCATGTTCGCCACCACAATTGCAGCATTTCACCTCAACTGGCATACGATACTCCTTCCATCTACATACACTTGACACATGCCCAAATATTTGACATTTATCACACTACATCGGATGGGCATGAAGACTCATACAGGGTATCTTACATAACCCAAATATATGTGCGAATGGAGAGACTCTTCTTCAAAGAACAAAAGAATGGATGGAGTGGGCTTCCGGGTCAGTTGGGATGTATCAACCACTATATCTACGTCTTCAGTTACATCCTTTGCACCCAATTCTAGTGCCACTCCAGAGATAGCCCTATTGATAGGCACCCTGCTTCGCAGATCCACACATGACACATTCCAATCTGATATTTTTCAGGTGCAAAGCACACTCTTTCTGCTCCTTGGACAAATAAAACAAAATACGTCCACTTCTTAACCTCACTGACACAAGCGTATCCAACGCATCTGCAATGTTTGTTTGCTGCTGTAATCCATTCCTTCTCACGCTCATCTCCGCCATCAGTTTCAAACAAAACATCCGCATCCATCATCTTCTCTGCTACCCTTTCCCCTCCTCCTAGTCATGCTGTGTTGTCCATGCCAACCACGAACCATAGCCAAGTCTGAATTCACATTTATACACATTTATATTAATTAAATATTGATTACACATACAGTTTAGAGCTGTCAAGTGAGAGCCAACAAGCAAAGAAACGGAAAACTAGCTAACCCACCCAAGGGTCCGGCAATGTGGTGATAGGTAATTAGCCCAGATCCATTTCGGTCACTATACCCCTATGGCTCCAATTCTACAGTGAAGTGATATCTACTATAGTGTATGAAATGTAACTAATATTGTAGGCTATCAAACCATGAAACATTGTTGACACATTCTTACAGATTAAGGGGAAATGTAACTATTTTGTGGTGACTAATTCAAAGGTTTCTAGTTGAAAGCTGGGTTATTCAGATGGATAATATATTGAACTACACTACCGGTCAAAAGTGTTACTACACATTCAAGGGTTTTTCCTTATTTTTGATATTTTCTAGAATAATAGTGAAGACATCAAAACTATGAAATATCACATATGGAATCATGTAGTAACCAAAAACGTGTTAAACAAATCAAAATATATGTTATATTTGAGGTTCTTCAAATAGCCACGCTTTGCCTTGATGACAGCTTTGCACACTCTTGGCATTCTCTCAACCAGCTTCATGAGGTAGTCACCTGGAATGCATTTTAATTAACTGGTGTGCCTAGCTAAGAGTTCATTTTGTGGAATTTCTTTCTTTCTGAGTGCGTTTGTTTGGGGGGGGGGTATACAGAAGATAGCCCTATTTGGTAAAAGACCAAATCCATATTATGGCAAGAACATATCAAATAAGCAAAGAGAAACGACAGTCTATCATTACTTTAAGACATGAAGGTCAGTCAATACGGAAAATTTCAAGAACTTTGGATAAGTTCATTAGAGTTACCAGCCTCAGGTTACCTGCACCCAACCACCATCATCCGATGGACCATACCCAGCTCAGTCCTCAGCTCAATACCCAGGACAAGCAGGGTACCGTCTGGGCTACCCTCCATCCTGGAGGCCCTATTCCATTCCTCTAGGAATGCCAACCTCCAACCCAGGTCCTGGAGCTATGTAGTACAAAGAAATACTGTTGATATGTGAAGTTTGCCAAAATAGTTTTACTTGGTCATTACTGACTCCATGTCTTAACTCACTTATTTCTAATGCAGTGGAATATGAGGAATTTGCGTATTCTACTGCATGGGAAAGCACTTCTACTCGAGATGCATTCATCTGAAAAGTATGAGAACTTATACCTTTTACACATTAAACTCATTTCTACTTATACTTGCTGTTATCATTATCTTATATCTTTATCAGGTATTGTCACGGTTGTCGTCTTCGTCTTCCGACGATATAACGAAATCGTCATCGGAAAATGTGGACCAATATGCAGCAGGTACGTGTATACTCATTTTTAGATGTATTACCTTTCAAACGGACACTCCAAAACAACAAAACACGCAAATGAACGAACAACAAACAGTCTGGCAAAGCCTAGGGCTGAACACAGAACAATCACCCACAAATCACAAACACAAACACACCCTCATATATGAGACTCTCAATCAAAGGCAGATAGACAACACCTGCCTTCAACTGAGAGCCCCAATCAACCAAACATAGAAACACACACACTAGATTCCACATAGAACTACCTAGACATAAACCAAAACCCGGACATACTAACTCAAACACCCTTTACACAAACACACCACCCCGAACCACATAAAACAAATACCCTCTGTCACGCCCTGACCAAACTACAAAACAATTAACCTTATATACTGGCCAGGACGTGACAGTACCCCCCCCTTAAAGGTGCTACCCCAGAAGCACCTTAACACAAAAAAAATATAAATACCCCCAAACAATACCCAAAAGAAAAATTCCCCCTTTCTAAAGGGAGGGAAGGGAGGGTGGCTGCCGTCAACGACGGCACTGTGCTACACCCCCCCTCCCCAACCCACCTATATTGGAGGCGGCTCCGGCTCAGGCCGTTCCAGGCTGTCTGGGCAGTCTGGCAGCTCGGGACGGTCAGGGCAGTCTGGCAATTCGGGACGGTCAGGGCAGTCTGGCCACTCGGGACGGTCAGGGCAGTCTGGCCACTCGGGACGGTCAGGGCAGTCTGGCCACTCGGGCAGGTCAGGGCAGACTGGCCACTCGGGCAGGTCAGGGCAGACTGGCCACTCGGGCAGGTCAGGGCAGTCTGGCCACTCCGGCAGGTCAGGGCAGTCTGGCCACTCCGGCAGGTCAGGGCAGTCTGGCCACTCCGGCAGGTCAGGGCAGTCTGGCCACTCCGGCAGTTCAGGGCAGTCTGGCCACTCCGGCAGTTCAGGGCAGTCTGGCCACTCCGGCAGTTCAGGGCAGTCTGGCCACTCCGGCAGTTCAGGGCAGTCTGGCCACTCCGGCAGTTCAGGGCAGTCTGGCCACTCCGGCAGTTCAGGGCAGTCTGGCCACTCCGGCAGTTCAGGGCAGTCTGGCCACTCCGGCAGTTCAGGGCAGTCTGGCCACTCCGGCAGTTCAGGGCAGTCTGGCCACTCCGGCAGTTCAGCGCAGTCTGGCCACTCCGGCAGTTCAGCGCAGTCTGGCCACTCCGGCAGTTCAGCGCAGTCTGGCCACTCCGGCAGTTCAGCGCAGTCTGGCCACTCCGGCAGTTCAGCGCAGTCTGGCCACTCCGGCAGTTCAGCGCAGTCTGGCCACTCCGCAGTTCCAGTTCAGCGCAGTCTGGCCACTCCGGCAGTTCAGCGCAGTCTGGCCACTCCGGCGACTGTTGACTGACGGGCAGCTCCGACGACTGTTGACTGACGGGCAGCTCCGACGACTGTTGACTGACGGGCAGCTCCGACGACTGTTGACTGGCGGGCAGCTCCGACGACTGTTGACTGACGGGCAGCTCCGACGACTGTTGACTGACGGGCAGCTCCGACGACTGTTGACTGGCGGGCAGCTCCGACGACTGTTGACTGGCGGGCAGCTCCGACGACTGTTGACTGGCGGGCAGCTCCGACGACTGTTGACTGGCGGGCAGCTCCGACGACTGTTGACTGGCGGGCAGCTCCGACGACTGTTGACTGGCGGGCAGCTCCGACGACTGTTGACTGGCGGGCAGCTCCGACGACTGTTGACTGGCGGGCAGCTCCGACGACTGTTGACTGGCGGGCAGCTCCGACGACTGTTGACTGGCGAGGCTGGGTTTACGCACTTGCCGTTTAGTGCGGGGAGCGGGAACAGGACGAGTCGGACTGGGTGGACGCACTTCCGGGTCCGCACGAGAGACAGGAGCTGGAAACCCAGGGCTATGGAGGTGCACAGCCGGTCTAGATCTTACCTCCTGCACAACCCGCCTTGGCTCGATGGAACTAGTAGCCCTGCACGAGCGGAGTGCTCGTACAGGGCAGACTGGGCTGTGCAGGGGCTTGATGGTAGCCGTGCGTAGAGCGGGAGTTGGGTAGCCTGGTCCTCGGAGGCGTACCGGCGACCAGATGCGCTGCGCAGGCATCCTCCTACCAGGCTGGATGCCCGCTCTAGCACGGCACCTGCGAGGGGCTGGAATAACTTGCACCGGACTGTGCGTGCGTATGGGTGAGATATTGCGCTTCTCAGCGAAACATGGCGCTCCCCACCTCATACGCTCCTCCATATAACCACGGGTAGCTGGCTTCCGGCTCTTCCTTCGCCTAGCCAAACTACCCGTGTGCCCCCCCCCAAAATTTTCTTGGGGGTGCCTCTCGTGCATCTCCTTCAGCGCGTCCACTCTGGCCTCGTACCAACGCCTCTCTGCCTTGGCTGCTTCTATTTCCCACTGCGGGCGGCGATACTCCCCAGCCTGATGCCAAGGTCCGGCCCCGTTCAGAACTTCTTCCCAAGTCCACTTCTCCCGCCAGTCCAACTCGAACGCCTTCTGCTCCTTCCTCTGCTGCTTGGTCCTTGAGTGGTGGGTGATTCTGTCACGGTTGTCGTCTTCGTCTTCCGACGATATAACGAAATCGTCATCGGAAAATGTGGACCAATATGCAGCAGGTACGTGTATACTCATTTTTAGATTTATTACCTTTCAAACGGACACTCCAAAACAACAAAACACGCAAATGAACGAACAACAAACAGTCTGGCAAAGCCTAGGGCTGAACACAGAACAATCACCCACAAATCACAAACACAAACACACCCTCATATATGAGACTCTCAATCAAAGGCAGATAGACAACACCTGCCTTCAACTGAGAGCCCCAATCAACCAAACATAGAAACACACACACTAGATTCCACATAGAACTACCTAGACATAAACCAAAACCCGGACATACTAACTCAAACACCCTTTACACAAACACACCACCCCGAACCACATAAAACAAATACCCTCTGTCACGCCCTGACCAAACTACAAAACAATTAACCTTATATACTGGCCAGGACGTGACAGGTATATATTTCGTCACTGTATCAATTGTGGCTGTGTTAACATTTGTGTAAGTGTCAACAATGTATTGTATTATTTCTGTCTTACCATTTCATATTAATGTGAGCTGTTTTCTGTTTGTGTTTTGATTTTTTTTTGTATTTGTGTAATGGTAACATTTGAACATTTCATCTATCTTACAGTGAGGAAGTACGTGTTTTTGTAATTAAAAACACAGTTGTGTATTGGACATCATTGTAAGTACTTCATATTTCATTTAGCGTCCTTACTACCTTCATTACTCATTAATTATTACTGAATTATATAATATCGTAACACATTTTTACATGAGAAACTTTATGAGGTTGAAATATTTTTTACCTATCATAGTAATAGCTTGTTTTTCTTACACCTTTTTTTGTCAGCTATTGTATTCTTGTCTGCTGCAAAGGGCCAAGATAATATTGTCCCTTTTCATACTGTATATACAACAGTACAGTGTTAAACATTGGAGATTGATATTTGATCTTAATAATCTGTGTTTAGGAGGCACTTTCCTTTGAACTTCGTGCTGCTGGCTATTTTTGTCAGTAATGATTGCACAAAATAATCTCTATCATGTTTTAACCGATGATAATACATAATGGAAATATATGTACAGTATAGATATTTTAAGACTTTATTGTTTTATATTTCATATTTTAGAAAGTGGCCATGTCCTACATGACAGGAACAATATCAAGGTTTGTAATAGGATTTTAATATATATATATATATATATATATATATATATATTACATAATGCTACTACAAATACTCATGTAAGGTGCAGTGTCATTTTTGTTTTGTCACTCAATCTACTTTGAATTTCTTGCAGTTACTATGACACAAAAGGAGTGTTTCTGACCGATGGAATAACAACAATTGTGTGTATAATTGTCACTATCTTCTGCATTCTAACTAAGGTGCATGTAATAACCTTGCCTCTTGAGAACCTACAGCGTAGCTTGTGAGAGTGTCTTTGTTGTCAGTGTCAAATGCCTCCTTTGTCTAGGATTACAACGGGCGACTGTCTTTAAAATATTCATGACATTTTGGGTAAGATCTTGCGCAATTCCTCCTTATGAAACCAATGATCTAAATAGCATAAATGTATGCTTATTGTACTGTTACACATTCCATGTGTAACAGTACATTCAATGATGTGAATAACATGTAGCTATGTCTATGCTCACGTCAGGTGGATTTTACATCTTGTGGGGGACTTTTCGGTATTCTTGCCATCGTAGTCTTAGTTACAGGGACAATCACCGCCATAGTACTATCCTTCACGCATGTAAGTGCCTCGGTGTGGTCAAATGTTGAACTACTGAAAAATAAAGCTGAAATAATAATATGCATGGATCTTTTCACATCAAATGCACTTCAATAGGAAGGCGTATCTCTATTTGTAAGTACACTATATATACAAAAGTAGGTGGACACCCCTTAAAATTTGTGGATTCGGCTATTTCAGCCACACCCGTTGCTGACAGGTGTATAAAATCGAACACACAGCCATGCAATCTCCGTAGACAAACATTGACAGTAGAATGGCCTTACCGAAGAGCTCAGTGATTTTCAATGTGGCACCGTCATAGGATGCCACCATTCCAACAAGTTCATCACATTTCTGCCCTGCTAGAGCAGCCCCGGTCAACTGTAAGGGCTGTTATTGTGAAGTGGAAACGTCTAGGAGCAACAACGGCTCAGCCGTGAAGTGGTAGGCCACACAAGCTCACAGAAAAGGACTTCCAAGTGCTGAAGCACGTAAACTTCATCTGTCCTCGGTTGCAACACTCACTACCAAGTTCCAAACTGCCTCTGGAAGCAACGTCAGCACAAGAACTGTTTGTCGGGAGCTCCATGAAATGGGTTTCCATGGCCGAGCAGCCACACACAAGCCTAAGATCACCCTGTGCAATGCTAAGCGTCGGATGGAGTGGTGTAAAGCTCACCGCCATTGGACTATGGAACAGTGGAAACACATTCCCTGGAGTGATGAATTACGCTTCACCATCTGGCAGTCCGACTAACGAATCTGGGTTTGGTGGATGCCAGGAGAACGCTACCTGCCCGAATGCATGGTGCCAACTGTAAAGTTTGGTGGAGAAGGAATAATGGTCTGGGACTGTTTTTCATGGTTCGGGCTAGGCCTCTTAGTTCCAGTGATGGGAAATCTTAATGCTACAGCATACAATGACATTCTAGACCATTCTGTGCTTCCAACTTTGTGGCAACAGTTTGGGGAAGGCCCTTTCCTGTTTTAGCATGACAATGCCCCCATGCACAAATTGAAGTCCATACAGAAATGGTTTGTTGAGATCTGTGTGGAAAAACTTGACTGGCCTGCACAGAGCCCTGACCCCAACCCCATCGAACATCTTTGGTATGAATTGGAACGCCGACTACGAGCCAGGCCTATCACCCAACATCAGTTCCCAACCTTGTAGCTTAATGGAATAAAGTCCCCGCAGCAATGTCCCAACATCTAGTGGAAAGCCTTCCCAGAAGAGTGGAGGCTGTTAAGCAGCAAAAGGGGGACAAACTCCATATTAATGCCCATGATTTTGTAATGAGATGTTTTATTTTTATTTAACTAGGCAAGCATCTGCTACAAGACCATGGTGCTTGCCTACGGAGCTGTGAGGGGAACGGCACCTCCGTACCTTCAGGCTCTGATCAGGCCCTACACCCAAACAAGGGCACTGCTTTCATCCACCTCGGGCCTGCTGGCCCTCCTACCTCTGCGGAAGCACAGTTCCCGCTCAGCCCAGTCAAAACTGTTAGCTGCTCTGGCACCCCAATGGTGGAACAAGCTCCCTCACGACGCCAGGACAGCGGAGTCAATCACCACCTTCTGGAGACACCTGAAACCCCACCTCTTTAAGGAATACCTGGGATAGGATATAGTAATCCCTCTAACCCCCCCCCCCCCAAAAAAGATATAAATGTACTATTGTAAAGTGGTTGTTCCACTGGATATCATAAGGTGAATGCACCAATTTGTAAGTCGCTCTGGATAAGAGCGTTTGCTAAATGACGTAAATGTAATAAATTATTTTTTACAATGACGGCCTACACCGGCCAAACCCGGACGATGCTGGGCCAATTGTGCGCCGCCCTGTGGGACTCTCAATCACGGCTGGTTGTGATACAGCCTGGATTCAAACCAGGGTGTCTGTAGTGATGCCTCTAGCACTGAGATGCAGTGCCTTAGAACACTGCACCACTCGGGAGCCCATGTTTGACAAGCAGGACTCCACATACTTCCCGTGTGGCTCAGTTGGCAGAGCATAGTGTTTGCAACGCCAGGGTTGTGGGTTCGATTCCCACGGGGGACCAGTACGAGGGAAAAAAATGTATGAAATGTATGCATTCACTACTGTAAGACGCTCTGGATAAGAGTGTCTGCTCAATGACTTAAATGTAAAAAAAATTGTATGTGATAAATGTAGGCCTATACATACAGTACAGAAGGTCCTGTGTTTTCTTCCACTCGCAGGTCCCACGGCTTCACGTGCTATATGCTGCAATTGGAGCTGTCGTTTACACACTGGTTGACTTCATTGAAAACCCTCAGTATTTCAGAGGGAATTGGAGAAATTGAGATTTCTCTTGAACCAACCTGTATGGAATTAACCATTTTTATTTTGACATTTTTAGCACCGAGCGACTCATAGGAAAACGTGAGCTTTCATTCACGCCAGAGGAGTGTTTTTGGAGCACTTTCACTTTATGTTGACATCGTCCAGATCTTAATTTTCCTCTTGCATCTAGTTGGCGCTTCCACAGAACAAAGGCAGGAGGATGACATTTGACCTGGTGTGAATCATCCTTCTATTGTATTTATTCACCCAATCTGTCACTGCTCCTAAACAAGAAAAATATTTCCAGAATGGATGTTATGAATGCAACAGGCTTGTCTGAATGACATGACTTGACCTATGTATTTCTTTCAAAAACTTTGTCCTTTCGTTGCCTTTTTTCCTGACAGTACACATTTAAAACATAATTAAATGTTAAAATAGCTCAATAAACAGTGTGCTTGCATGCATCCATTGATCTATATTACAAATGACAAGTATATTCTAACATTGCTTCTCTTAGAAATTGTATGTGATACACTGTAGAAAGGGATGAATTTTCCTTGAGATATACATTTCTGATTATCTGAACCCCTCCTTAATCGAGACAAGTATATATCAGAAGGTTCCTGTAGTTCTGCAGTTCGGTCTGTGAAAAAGCAATTATTCCATGGGGACTTAATTACAACCCAATCACCAACCTAACTGATTTAGGAAGGAATAGAGGGGGGATGTAATGAAAAAAGCATGTTCTCATATACAGCTTATCAGTGTAGGGACTTTTCCAATTATGAGCCTACTGATGAGTTCTTCCCTTGAGTTGATTTCAGACACTATTCCTTTCAGGTGCCATTTCACCATGGTTCTTTTCCTGACAAAAAAAGCGCTTTATCATGTCCACCAATTATAAAAAGTATAATGAACCCTGAAATATGTTTCAAACATGACATCAGCCGTCCCCACAGGTAATTAAAAGACTTCTACATTGTTTCTCAAGTAACCAGGCTTGTAGTGATAAAAACGCCGGAATGAATCAGCGGAGAAAAGCAAGCTCCTTAGCACATTGTCTATAGCAAAGAATGTGTTGAATACGATAGGGGTTGTTTCTTCCATAAAACAACACAAAGAAAGTGAAATGTGCTTTTGAAGTTCTTAATACTTTTTACTTTAAAAAAAAACTATTACAACTTAAATGTCAGCAGACCATGATTATTTATTAGTCATACCTCTGTAGTGTGACAAAGACTGGTATCAAAGTTGATCAAACCCATAGAAAAGGGTTAAGACATACAACACATGTTAAGTAATCCATAGGTGAGCCTAAGCCAACACATCCCTTAATCATATTCCACTTCTGTATTGTGTATTAAGACTCTTTCTCCCTTATATTATCAATCTATTTCTTCATGTGTCATTTTCTATTACTGAATACTGTTGACCGTAGTACCCTGGCTTGATTCTCTATTTGTTCATCGCAGTAGCACTTCAGTGTCATGGCACTAATTTCTCAACTCTGTCTGGTGTATTGGAGATGAATATAGATTCCCATGTCCTGCATCTGTCTCCAGTGGTGATGGCCGTTCAGGGGGTCAAGCGTTTGGGGTCACGGGGGAACATGGAGACCTGGCGAACATTGTGAAGACCCAGGTAGAGCATGCAGACTCTTTCCAGCCCTGAGGGAGAGAACACTTATGATGAGTATATTTAGAGTACCGTTAATGTTTTTCATAATGACTATATTTACAATGAGTATATTTAGCATATATTTACATCGGATTTCATATTGAGAGGGTATGGGTTTAGAATAAGTATTTAATGTCTTACCAATGCCACCACCTCCGTGTGGGGGAGCTCCGTAACGGAAAGAGTCGATGTAGGACTTGATCTTCTCCAGATCTGCATCAACAATTTACATATCAGCACCAGCCACCAGTGTAACATAGTAAAAATATGCTTATTCTCTAGCAATCGCTTGAGAGGAGGGAAGGAAGCTTGATTTATTGAGTGACCAATATTGCCGCCCTGAAAAACAAGGCAGAGTTGTCTAATTACCAATGTTGTGGTGAATGGCCCTCTCAGTGAGCAGCTGGGCATCGTGGATCCTCTGAGCGCCAGAGAGGATCTCCTCTCCTCTCATGAACATGTCGTAGGAGTTGGAGTATTTCTGAAGAGGAAACATCAGTCGTATAACAAGTTCAATGAATGCCACAATGGTGTCATGAGCATGTGTTGTGTGTGTGTGTTTAGTGACGCGCATACTTTGTCATTGGGGTCAGGCATGGTGTAGAAGGGCCTCACTGCCAGGGGGTACTTGTCCAGCACATAGAAGTCAGTGTCATACTAACAGAAAGGAAACAGAGATGAGTTAGTCCGCTTTACAGACAGAAATTACCTGCAGGTGTACCTACAGGTAACTGCCAAAAATAAAGGAAACACCAACTTGAATGTCTTAATAGGGCATAGGGAAACCACGAGCCAGAACAGCTTCAATGCAGCTTGGCATAGATTCTACAAGTATCTGGAACTCTATTGAAGGGATGTAACGCCATTCTTCCAAAATAAATTCCATAATTTGGTGTTTTGCTGGTGGTGGAAAATGCTGTCTCAAGCACCGCTCCAGAATCTCCCATAAGTGTTCAATTGTGTTGAGATCTGGTGACTGAGACAGCCATGGCATATGCTTTACATCAGTTTCATGCTCATCAAACCATTCAGTGACCACTTGTGCCCTGTGATTTGTTATCCTATGGGGGCACAGCCATGGTAGCCAAAATAATGGCCTACCCAGCATTTTTACACATGATAAACTCAGAAACCACACCTGTGTGGAAGCACCTGCTTTCAATATACTTTGTATCCCTTGTTTACTCAAGTGTTTCCAATATTTGGGCAGTTACCTGTAGACACAGAGAGTAATATAACTACATTTGTTGTCACCCCAAGAAGTCAATGCAAATGAAAACATACCTTTTCTTTCACCAGACGACCAAGCAACTTCTCATTTGGAGTGCTGTGAAAATTGTTAAACATTTGACTTTAGATCAATTAAAAGATAAACAAGAAAAACATCAGTTCCCGACTTACAAACAAAGTGGTCTTCATTTGAACTTTACTTTAAGGTGTTATCAACAACAGGTGTAAACGTAACACTGCTGCAAACTCTTGACCTGCCACAGACCTGAGGTCCTCCTCGTCTCCCATGTCCACCCCGGCCTCTCGGAGCATGGCCACGCCCTCCGTGTACTCCAGCCTCAGAGTGGGCTCCAGGAACTTGAAGGGCTCACTGGAGTACTGCTTCCCCACCGTCTGGATCTCAGTCTGGAACCTGGACAACACACACACACACACACAGATAAACAAACAAGCGAGCGCACATACACAGCGCCGAGTCATTCAACGGACACCTGCTACCTCAGCACTGATGCCATGCCCTTTCAGCCGTGTACTTCCTATAGGGCGTCATCCATGTGTTCAGTTACAGCCCTGTAATAGGCCCTCTAAAGATTCAACCGTACTCATTCATCACATCTTACTTGTCTCTGAGCCCTTTGAAGATCTGCACCATGGTGTCGGTGATGGACTCGATCACTTCATGGTAGTGGTAGTTGAACGCCAACTCAATATCCAGACCTACAAACTCTGTCAGATGACGATGGGTGTTGGAGTCTTCTGCTCTGAACACTGGAACGGAGAACATCTTCAGTTAGTATCAGCACCGTTGTATTTCACTGAGAGGATTAGATCCATCACCCCAGAGGTAAACTAGACATCGGTGGTAACGTCTCAAAGGGCACCCTATTCCCTTTATAGTGCACTATTTCGACCAGGGCATATTGGCCAGACATATGAGACCGCAGTGGGGGAGAAGTCATTACTCCCCTGGTTATGTGTGGATCTGGCCAGGTGATGGCCCTGTTGAGCTACCTCACAGAGAAGAGACTGGGGACAGTATGTAACCAAGCACAAGCCTGTGAGATAAATGTTTCCTATAGCTCAACATGTGCGCAATCACAACACCATCTACATATGTATGAAATCGGCTGTGTATATGTGGTAATCCGCCCAGGTTTAATATTGCGTATGTCACTTCTCCTGAATACTGTTTGTTTGTTGACTACATAACTAGCTACTGATGTATTCAACACATCAGTTTCATTAATTCCCATTATTGGATAGTGTTCATTGGGGAGTGAAAAGGGGTTAGGTGAAGGGCTTAGAGATGTTGTCTTTTCAATATATATCTTCTTATATTTGACACTTTATTCAGATGGCTTGAAACAAAAGGGGAAACAGTCAAGCAGGAACACAGAAGTAAGGGAGGACGCGAGGATTGAACCCTTGTCTCCGGTGGGGAGTAAAGTATATGAGCTTGGCGGGAAGCATTACAGCTAGACCACAGGTTCTGTCCTAGATATTGCCTTACCTGGTCCCACACAGAACACCTTGTCAAAGTCAGCACAGATACACATCTGCTTGTAGAGCTGGGGAGACTGGGCCAGGTAGGCGCTGGTTTTGAAGTAGGACACAGTGAAGACGTTCGCACCACCCTCACTGGCAGCTAGAGAGGAGAAAGATACATTTTAGTCAAACTATCCCAGAAGAGAAGCAACACATGACCCAAAATAATATTTTTGAACTAACCTATGTGATAATTCCATTTCCTAACAATGTAAGCATTTCTCACTGTTAATCTACATCTGCTGTTTACGAAGCATGTGACAAATACAATTTGATTAGATTTTGATTCCAATTATTAACCATTAAAGAGATTCTACAGTGCTTTTAGCTAGTAGTTCTAAAAGTAGCGGTCATGGCCAAAAGTGGTCCCCGGAAATTGCGCATTAGTTCACAGCAGATATGTGCCCCACTTCATTGCTCTCTCACTCTCTAAAATGTTGTATATTTTTTTGTTTTTTAAACTTATTTACCGACTTCGATTCAATTATTTGAATTCCATTATGGGTTTTGTCTTTCTGTGAGCTCAATGTGCAGTTTCTGTAGAGATAAATCAGATCAAGCCTAAACTGTGCGATGTAGTAGTGAGTTGTAGTTTCCAACAGGCCAATATTCTACATTAGTTTAGTGCAGAAAATGTGGTAACGACAATGACCACAATCCATTGCGCGTTTGCCTACACGTACGGTCTGTATTGAGCTATAATAAGAACAGTGTGGGAAGACACGGAGACGAGGGAGAAAACTTGCGATCGAGAGGGATAGAAAGCAGTTGCTTAGTGAGCTATCGCTACCTGAAAATACCTGATCTGAGTGATTGATAGTTGGTATTCAGCAGTCATAAAAGTATGCTTTGTTTACTTTTAAGAACTTCTGAAATTGTGATTTTGGTCAGACAGCATAGGTAGCAGCTCTATAGAGATGAGATGACTTGGAATGAAATAATAAAGTCATCAAATAAAATAAATGTGAATAAATGATGGTGATAAGCAGTAATGGGCACTACCCTTAATTTTGGATTTTTTAAACTTGTATTTAATGTAAAAAAGAAGAAGATTTAAAGCGAAATCCGTGGTTATTTTTGTAGAATCTAACTGTAACCGAACGAACCTCAAAAAGCACTAACATTGACACATCCAGCCCAAAGCTGGAGGTTAAAAAAAAAAAAAAAAAGACTTAGTAGGCGCCACATTTCTGGAGCATGTCTCTAACTTACGTATGAGCCATATTTGACATTCACATCATAGTAGATCCTGTGATAGATGTTGTCCTTTACAGAAGGGTGGTCACAGAGTACATTTTGTACAGTGTACGTGTTATGGGTGTTGGCAGAGGAAAATGTTTTTTTTTTGAGTAGTACACACTGTTGATACACAGCTGCTTGCACCTAAAAGGCGGCAATTTTAAATGTGTCAACGTCAGGCTGGGCTTATTTCATTGGCTCCTACAGTTGAGGAAGTGAAAGGAACACGTGTTACACCACAGCTCAGTACACTACACGAGGTAGTACATGTTGTGCTGTGGTGGAATGTACAGCAGTAAACAAGACTGTTATGTCTTACATTAGTTTAAAGCTTATTTCTATAGCTACAAAATATGACACATGCTCACTCGTTATGTGCTCACACTTGTGAAGTGCAGTTTAGCTCATCAATAAGAGCCCAAATGACCAGACAAAATCGAGCCTGCACTGCTCCATAAGATAACTGGTAGACAGAATCCTACTGTGAATTATCTCAAGGGTATGTGAACTAGAGACCCTATCAGCAATAGAGAAATAAATGGCCTTTTGAGCTTGAATTTCTACATTGCTCACACTCTACTCCCCACCCTCCATTACCCAAACCCACCTGAACATGAAAGAGCATGTATCCTTGAGACAGTTTGCACTTTGCAACCAAAATAGTGGAAAAGTACCTCATCTTCTATCAGAGCAGCTCCCAGATCACTGCACCTGTACATAGCCCATCTATAATTTAGCCCAAACTACTACCTCTTCCCCTACTGTATTTATTTATTTTATTTATTATTTTGCTCCTTTGCACCATATTATTTATATTTTAACTTTGAACTTTCTTCAAATTACAAATCTACCGTTCCAGTGTTTTACTTGCTATACTTTATTTACTTTGCCACCATGGCCTTTTTTGCCTTTACCTCCCTTATCTCACATCATTTGCTCACATTGTATATAGTCTTATTTTTGTCTACTGCATCATTGATTGTATGTTGTTTTACTCCATGTGTAACTCTGTGTTTTTGTATGTTGTCGAACTGCTTTGCTTTATCTTGGCCAGGTCGCAATTGTAAATGAGAACTTGTTCTCAACTTGCCTACCTGGTTAAATAAAGGTGAAATAAAAATGTTTTTTTTTGTTGTTTCTTTTAAATCTTCCTACTACCTGTACTTAATACAAGTCAAGTAGTAATCTAAAGGCCAATATTGTTTGACTTTATACTTTTAATTGACAAATCATGTCCAGTCTGAGACACAAGGGCACGTTGGTGGTACCTGATATGATTTTGGGGGTCTGGATCTCCACAAAGCCCTTGTTGGTCAGGGTGTCTCTAAAGAGCTGGCAAACTCCAGACTGCAGGCGGAAGATGGCATGGCTGGTTGTTGTCTACCAGAGGAGAAACAAGCAGAAACAACAAGAGTCAACAGAGGTATTACACAATGCCAAAGATGAGTCAATAACACTGCTTTGTGTCACATCTTGCCTCATACAGTCTCGACACCTTTAATTTCATTAAAGGGAGTGGAAATAGTAAGGCTTGGCCTATTTCCAAATGGAACACTCAATTTTACATTTTTATTAGACTTTTTGCCGTTGATTCAAGTTAGAGTAGGGTGCATTTCACACTAATGTAAGCCTTTAGAAAATAAACATGAGATATAAAGCTTTGAGCAATCTGGTTGTCTATACGGAGGTCAACTTAGTTGCATAGAAAATAAGCCAATCATCAAAACAACTCGTGATGAGGCACGTCGATGAGCTGGGTATTACACGGGAAAGAGCAGAGGAACGAACAGTTAAAAACCCCCCAAACCCTATGACCGTTGGGCTACAAACAGCATTGTGTATAGGTGTGTTCTTTCTTAGTTCTCAGTTGACTCATTTCTTAATATGACTGGTGTTATTAATAAGCATTTATTCAACCAGTTCTATCCCCCCCCCCCCCACAACTCTTGGATTATATGCATAGTTGACAGAGGTCGGAAAATAACTACTGCTCTAATGAATAAAAACACTTCTGATGAACCCTAGAAAAAAGACACTAGACAAATACCCAGCGAGCCAACCAACTGTTATGATAGCCTGAGTAGGAACTGACATATCAAAAGTATTTACATAACTCAAGGATTTCCTGTGTAAAACACCTCTCTACTGTGAGCAGATGGGCGGGCTGTGGTGTCCTCATAGATCACTTCTCTTTCGACATCCTCACACCAGGGTGGAGGGTATAAAAGAGAGTGAGAGCAAAATAGCTCAGTGCGTCACTCTGGTTGACATTCAAGCTCTCCAAACAAAGTGTCTAACGGGCCATGGCTTGTGGTTTTGGTCACAAGCCACCACCACCACTCAGATTGTGACTTACTGCTATTGTCAATCATTAGAGTGCAGCAATTTATTTTCAGCAAAATGTCTAGCTAGTATATCTATTTCTCAAAGGGAGTTAAAAATAATAATCTGTGAACTAATCCTTCCATTTTCACAACAACTCGAAAAACCTGGTGTGTTAAGGAGCCGTTTTATTACTTTTGACCCTTGATTGTTGAGCCGGGTTTGGGGTCTGGTGTAAAAACCTGTTTATGGGTTTACTGTTCATTTAAGTGTGGTTGTGATAACAGGCCCAAGTCCATGCTCTCAAAGAGACATTGTGTAGAAACAGGTGTTGTGACAAAGGCGAGCGCTAGAGCTGTTTTCCTGCTGCTGCCACATTCTGTGTGGGCACCTCAGAACAGAGCACAACAATGAGACCTCTAGCAACACTTTCCTTTCCTCTCTGAAATCCCTGCAGTTCTATACTGCACTCTACAAGCAGGCTTACTCGGTGCCTGCCTGTGAAAAGGGACATATGCCGTGATTCTGTCACAAATGGCATCTCAATCATTACAATATTTTTTGATACAAATATAATGTCTTCAAACTCAATAAACTCATTTATTTTTTGTGTAATTCATTTGTCATCAAAGAAGGTAACACTGGCTTAAGAGTGATAGTGTAGAACTTACTCTGAGATCAATGACTCGGTTGTCCAGTCTGGTGTCCTGGTTGACCGTCGCTCTTCCATCCTGAGTAGACACACAACCATAATTTCACCACATTACAAAACATTGAAGTATTTAACACATCTGAAGAACATCGGAACAAGCTATTCAATTAGACAAGTGTGAAAACTGTACCTACAGTATGATATTCAAACGCATAAATTGTTCTATATGTGTCCTACAGTATATGTACACCGAGTGTACAAAACATTAGGAACACCTTCCTAATATTGAATTGGGCATCCTGGATTCACCTGTTCAGTTTATGTCATAGAAAGAGAAAGTGTTCTTAATGTTTTGCACACTCAGTGTATATCTATGCGTGTTTGTTTATAAACAAAGCAGGTCTATAAGGTTTAAAAATTGAACATGATAGCACACAATACAAATAAATATTATTATAAAATGTAGTACAGCCGTAAATATACAAATAGTATGTAAACATTATTAAAGTGACCGGTGTTCAAAGACTATGTTCATGGAGCAGCAGTCTCTAAGGTGCAGGATAGAGTACCCGGATAGAGTACCCGGTGGTATCCGGCTATTGACAGTGACTAAGGAGCAGAGTAGGGTACTGGGCAGAGGCCGTCATGTGGTGGCTGTTTAAAAGTCTGATGGCCTGGGGATGGAAGCTGTTTATCAGTCTCTCGGTCCCAGCTTTGAAGCACCTGTACTGTTGCCGCCTTCTAGATGGTAGTGGGGTAAACAGGCCATGGCTCGGGTGGCTGAGGTCCTTGATGATCTTCTTAACCTTCCTGTGACACCGGGTGCAGAAGTTGTTCTGTAGGGCAGGCAGTGTGCCTTATGATAGTGCGTTGGGCAGACCGCACCACCCTCTGGAGAGCCCTGCGGTTGCGGACGGTGCAATTGTTGTACCAGGCAGTGATACAGCCCGACAGGATGCTCTCAATGGTGCATCTGTAGGAGTTGGTGAGGGTTTTAGGGAACAAGTCGAATTTGTTCAGCCTCCTGAGGTTGAAGAGACGGTGTTGCGCCTTCACCACACTGTTGTGTGAAGGGACCATTTCTGGTCCACAGTGATGTGAACAACGAGGAACTTGAAGCTTGTGACCCTCTCTACTGCGTCTGAGTCGATGTGGATGGGGCATGCTCTCTCTGCTGTCTCCTGAAGTCCACGATCAGCTCCTTCGTTTTGTTGACGTTAAGGGAGAGATTATTTTCCTGGCACCACTCCACCAAGGCACTCACCTCCTCTCTGTAGGCTGTCTCATCGTTGTTGGTAATCACCCCTACCACTGTTGTGTAGTCAGCAAGCTTGATGATTGAGCTGGAGACGTGTGTGGCCATGCAGTCATGGGTGAACAGGGAGTACAGGAGGGGGCTGAGCACACACCCTTGTGGGGCTCCTGTGTTGAGGATCAGCGTGGTTGTGGTGTTTGTTACCGTACGTCACGGTATTTGGCTGGCAGCCACATGCATGGCCATCATATTTCTAATGTTTATCATAGAAAGAATGTAGCTAGCTACATTTCTAATGTTTTGCTTAAAGTTAATCTTTCATTTTACCAGAAAAAAGTAGGTTGGCTACACTGACAAAAGTATCAGAGAAAAGTAGCTACACATCAGCCAGAGTGCTGTCTGCTGATCAAATGCCCATTTGTGAATTCTCATCCGAGTGGAGAAGTGCAACTGAAGCCCAAAATGAGTCTGATGCCGAGCAGAAATTACAAGAAGCATTTTAGATCTGCGTTTTATATTTTGTTTTTCCTATGTAAAAAAAACACCGAATTCTGCATTAACACGACCTCTAAGTTGAAGAAAGTTGAAACAAGTGGCTGAATAAATAAGGTGACAGGGCATTATATAGTGTTCACTTTCTGCCGTGTTTGAGAAGTCCAAGCCCATTGGACGAGTTATCTGTACAGCTGCCACTGCTTGATTTCCTTGAGTTTTTTCTCCTCTCTTTTCTCGGCCTGTCTGCTCCTCCCCCCTCTTCTCCGAGCAGAGCCGGCAGGCCCGTTGCCCTAGCGACTCCAGACTTCACACAGACAAAGCGTGTACACAGTACTGTTCTTACTTCAGACAAGCATGTGTCAAATCTTTGTTCGTTAGCACAATGTCTCTCGTTCACATTCACTTGTATATGTCCAAACTCACCAAAAATGACATTCGCTAGATCCTACCTACATATGTGTAACTTTATAAGCTGGATTGCCTGTCTTAACATTTTGTTTATTTTAGTTTGCGCTCGTTAGCATATTAAGCTAGCAGCCTCCATAGAAATTCGCTATTACTTGTGCTAATTTGTTAGCAGTCTGGAAATAGACACCCAATGGGCTGTTGATGCGTTTTTGGCACCCCCTTATGTACTAAGCCGGTAATACCGTAAATCCTGGGATGTGAGGAGGACGGTATGACGATATGAAAATCTGGATACCGCCCAACCCTACTAAACACCTTCACCCATTTCAAGGAAAACAACACAAAGCCGCCGACGTGGGCCCCTGCCGCTCTCGAGGACTGTGTGCACCCGATCTACGTGGCCAATGTGAATAAGACATTTAACCCTTGCAAGGCTGCCAGCCCAGACGGCATCCCATGCCGCGTCCTCAGAGCATGCGCAGACCAGCTGGCTGGAGTGTTTACGGATATATTCAATCTCTCACTATCCCAGTCTGTTTTCCCCACTTGCTTCAAGATGTCCGACATCGTCCCTGTACCCAAGAAATGAGAAGGAAACTGAACTAAATTACTTTTTCCCCATAGCACTCACTTCTGTAATCATGAAGTGCTTTGAGAGGCTATTTAGGGACTATATTACCTAGATCTTACCCAACACCCTAGATCCACTACAATTTGCATACCACCCCAACAGATACACGGACAATGCAATCACCATTGAACTGCATTGAATACGACCAATTGCAATCATATAAAAGATTAAAAGAGCACAGAAGCTCCTAAATATTAGAACACAATGCCCAAGGTTGTCAGGCTTCCTGGAACTCACGTGGGGTTAAAACGGCCTGTGAACACGGTTCACACATCCTGCTCAGACAGGGAGACACAGAGCCAGCCCTCCCCAACGGCAGGTGCTGTAACGGACAGACAGGCAGACAGGCCCAGCCCAGTCTCCACCCCAACGGCAGGTGCTGTAACGGACAGACAGGCAGACAGGCCCAGCCCAGTCTCCACCCCAACGGCAGGTGCTATAACTTAGTGACAGACAGACAACACCTGGGCCGCATCTGCAGCTGGGTTTGGCTAATTGCATAAACACTGACACCCTTCAGCTGTCTCTGAACTGAACCACATTAGAGAGAGACGACCCTTTAGACAGACACCGACCGAGAACATGGCAGTATAGAACCAACACAACTCCAAAAGAACTGCGACAGGCCTTGAGTGTGGGGACCAAGTCATGTATTTTTCATCCAGTGTCTATGTTGAACTGGAACAGTATTAGAAGAAAGGATCATCTCTGAATGCAATGAGTGACATTTGATCAGCTACAAAGGGCTGCCTGCGGGAGGCCCAGGAGCCCTGGCCCTCATCCTCACCTCATCCCCCTCTCCTTCCGGCCTCACACAATCCTCCAGCTGCAGGGGCAGACGAGGCTCGGCCTGGCTGATCACAAAAATCTGAGACAGGAAAAAAAAGGTTATTTATTTTTAAGAAGGGAGATGTTGGTTGAAATAGATTTACAGTGACGGAAAAAAGTATTTGATCCCCTGCTGATTTTGTACGTTTGCCCACTGACAAAGAAATTATCAGTCTATAATTTTAATGGTAGGTTTATTTGAACAGTGAGAGACAGAATAACAAAACAATCCAGAAAAACGCATGTCAAAAATGTTATAAAATGATTTGCATTTTAATGAGGGAAATAAGTATTTGACCCCTATGCAAAACATGACTTAGTACTTGGTGGCAAAACCCTTGTTGGCAATCACAGAGGTCAGACGTTTCTTGTAGTTGGCCACCAGGTTTGCACACATCTCAGGAGGGATTTTGTCCCACTCCTCTTTGCAGATCTTCATTAAGTCATTAAGGTTTCGAGGCTGATGTTTGGCAAATCGAACCTTCAGCTCCCTCTACAGACTGTGGGATTAAGGTCTGGAGACTGGCTAGGCCACTCCAGGACCTTAATGTGCTTCTTCTTGAGCCATTCCTTTGTTGCCTTGGCCGTGTGTTTTGGGTCATTGTCATGCTGGAATACCCATCCACAACCCATTTTCAATGCCCTGGCTGAGGGAAGGAGGTTCTCACCCAAGATTTGACGTTACATGGCCCCGTCCATCGTCCCTTTGATGTGGTGAAGTTGTCCTGTCCCCTTAGCAGAAAAACACCCCCAAAGCATAATGTTTCCACCTCCATGTTTGACGGTGGGGATGGTGTTCTTGTGGTCATAGGCAGCATTCCTCCTCCTCCAAACACGGCAAGTTGAGTTGATGCCAAAGAGCTCCATTTTGGTCTCATCTGACCACAACACTTTCACCCAGTTGTCCTCTGAATCATTGAGATGTTCATTGGCAAACTGCAGACGGGCATGTATATGTGCTTTCTTGAGCAGGGGGACCATGCGGGCGCTGCAGGATTTCAGTCCTTCACGGCATAGTGTGTTAACATTGTTTTCTTGGTGACTATGGTCCCAGCTGCCTTGAGATCATTGACAAGATCCTCCCGTGTAGTTCTGGGCTGATTCCTCACCGTTCTCATGATCATTGCAACTCCACGAGGTGAAATCTTGCATGGAGCCCCAGGCCGAGGGAGATTGACAGTTCTTTTGTGTTTCTTCTATTTGCGAATAATCGCACCAACTGTTGTCACCTTCTCACCAAGCTGCTTGCCGATGGTCTTGTTGCCCATTCCAGCCTTGTGTAGGTCTACAATCTTGTCCCTGACATCCTTGGAGAACTCTTTGGTCTTGGCCATGGTGGAGAGTTTGGAATCTGATTGATTGCTTCTGTGGACAGGTGTCTTTTATACAGGTAACAAACTGAGATTAGGAGCACTCCCTTTAAGAGTGTGCTCCTAATCTCAGTTTGTTACCTGTATAAAAGACACCTGGGAGCCAGAAATCTGATTGAGAGGGGGTCAAATACTTATTTCCCTCATTAAAATGCAAATCAATTTGTGTTTTTTCTGGATTTTTTTGTTGTTATTTTGTCTCTCACTGTTCAAATAAACCTACCATTAAAATGATAGACTGATCCTTTCTTTGTCAGTGGGCAAACGTACAAAATCAGCAGGGGATCAAATACTTTTTTCCCTCACTGTACAGTTAGAGTACCTCTAAATTCACGGTACTTTCCAAGTTGAACTGCTGAGTGGAAAGGAAAGTACCACAATTCCAAAATCAGAAAGCAAATAAAGTCTCATACAGTTATCTTTTAACCAGTAGTTTCTCTGATTAATAATGAGAGTCAATGGCTGTCCCTTCGTCACAGTAAGTCTGTTGGTCTGTGGTGTGGTCAGGAAGAGCATCAGATAGCCCTACCCTCTCAATGTGCAGCTCCACATCCTGCTGAGAGCAGCTCTCGATCTTCTGCTCCACTCTCCTCACCATCGCCTCCACGTCCACGATGCTCTCCTTGTTGATGCTACAGACGGGGGGGATGAGAAGCACAACGCTTTGAAATCTACATAGTTCAACTGAAGTCAAACGAGTAGGAGGCTAGATGAGAACTGAAAGTTTCCATTCAAAACCCTGATTGAAGTTCAAACAGTCACAGTGTTTGAACAGTCACAAGTGTTTCAAGAGCTGAGCAAATTGTGTGTGTGTGGGGCCGGGAGGGGGTAAACTTGGACATAAACAAAAAAAAATGTAACAAATCACAACACTGACACTACTCTTCCTGAGGTAAAATGTCACAGGATCACGTTGTTTGGATGGTTTCAATATGACCATCTTGACAGATATATTTCCTATTTTCTTTTGATTGAATCAGTCTATTGGGACAACGTGTAAAAAACAAACATGTGACACCGATATGAACTACAGTAAAACGCCAGTGGCCACATAACAATAAGACAGAGGTTAATCAACTATCTGAAAGATATGTTGATAGAACACCAGAACAGGCCACCGCTGTCCTTTCTCACTGTTCTAGATCCAACAGAGCCTTATAGAAATATGATGAACTGTCAATAGCAATTGTCACATAGCATGGGGCCAGATGGAACAAGCCCAGTGTAATCCTTCACCTCTTCTCATTAAAAAGCAGTAACGAGAGACAGGACAGTGGTGAATGGTGATCCCAGTCAGTCCTCTGCAGCTGCCTCAGTCACAGACATCCACTACGAGGATCAGCTAGACAAATAAAGCCCACATTAATAACCTCCTCCCTCAAACACCCTGCCAGCCTGCCTGGGGACAATAAACACTGCCCATCAACTAATGAGTCATACAAGTAAGGCTTTTGATTGCCCGGACTAGTGTCTTGTCCACGGGCTGTACTTGTACATCAAGCTGCCTTACAATACAGAAAAAGGAGATCCTATGGACCGCTCTGGCTCAGACAAGGCTACTTACTATACTCTTAGCGAACAACGGACTATGTATTATAAAGATATGTGAAACCTTTCAATGCATTGTTTAGCGCGCTCTAGTAAGAGAAAGAAAGTAAAACGAGATACATAGAGGAAATTGTTGACGGGGACGCAGAGGATACCCTAACCCTAATTTAACTCTGTATGGGGAAGTTGAAATACTATATGTGACAGGTGTTGCAAGCTCTTCTCTATATGTCACCACTAACCTCAATCAACCTTGATGAATATGAAAGGACTCCTGTAATGCAAAGCTTACTAAGCGTCCATAGAATCCAAGGAACATAGAACATTAAGAGGCTTGATTTGAACAACTTGTTAGGGCCAATAGTTTTGCAGGTCAAATGATGTTGGGCAGAGTGCAATATGCCTTGTGTGGATTTTTAAGATTGGGGGCAGGATGTTTAGACCTCTGCGGATTTAGTGCAGAAGCTGCGGGCCTCAACCCTGACTATACATTTGTCTTGAGTGTGCTTTGATAGAAGCTGGTTTATGACTGATGCTTAGTCATGGATAAATGGGTTATATCCCAAATGGCACCCTATTCCCTATATAGTGCACTACTTTTGATCAGAGCAGTCAAAAGTAGTACGTTATGCAGGGAACAGAGTGCTATTTGGGAAGGAGCCATCCATGGGGTAAGTGGTTGCATGCAATAAGTGCAATACAATCAACTGCCAAATCAAACCACATGACATTACACAAGCAAAGGAAAAAGGAACCAAATCATTTCTACCAAACACACGATCTGATAGACAAGATCAAGCCAGAGCATTATTGTCCTTAAAGAAGTAAAAACCAGGGTCGTATTCACTAGGAACCAAGCGGAAGCAAATGTGCCAAAACAGGGGCCTTGCTGAATTTGTCCAATAAGAAATGCTTGTTTTTGTTCTCGGTTGCAAAGAGTTTTGCTTCGGCCTGCACTAATGAATATGAGTCAGCTCTGAAGCAACCTTCAGATTGTATCCTTACACACAAAAGGTCGAGAGGAAACAGTGGTCAAACCACTCTGACACAACTTACAAGGTTGGTCAGAAGTTTCCATCAATGAGGTGGACCAGTGTGACTTGGGCCTTGGCCTAAATATACTTGTGTGGCCTTTATTTGTGGTCAGTTTCCTTCCCTACCAATCTATGCCTGACATAGTCCTAGTTCAGCAGGAAACCAACAAGTGGCTGAGACCTGGTAAGAGCTTTTCTGGGGTCTTGCAAACATGTGACATTAAGTGGAATTCATTTTTATTACGTTTATTTAACTAGGCAAGTCAGTTAAGAACAAATTCTTATTTTCAATGACGGCCTAGGAACAGTGGGTTAACTGCCTTGTTCAGGGGCAGAACGGCAGATTTTTACCTTGTCAGCTCGGGGATTCGATCTTGCAACCTTTCGGTTACTAGTCCAACACTCTAACCACTTGGCTACCTGCTGCCCCAAATACGCATGGAAGGTGCGTCCCAATTGCTACATGTAAACAACTGGAGACACCGCCATTTTTGGAGGCAAAGCAGCGCTATTGTAGCTAGAATAAGAGTGTAGGAGTGAATGTTAAATTGTTAATAATTTTTGCTGGCTAAATGTGGGTCTAACTTTAAACAATTCACTTATTTACCGTTAATTAGCCACCGCAAATCTCTTTGCTAGCCAACGCGACACTGTCTCCAAACCGCAAGGTGTCTCCAGTAATGTTAACGTTTTGACGTTTGTCTCCACTTTCCAAGCGTATTGGACTGATTTACTGATCACAAAACAAGTGGCGTTTGACCTATCTCGTCCTCCCGTTTACACTGCATTCACAGTTTGAAACGAGTGTTAAAGAGTCATTCATTACTGTCAGGTGCAATCAAGTCAACTGAAAGAGATGAGAACATATTTCACATGCTTGGTATGGAAAAGTACAGTATGCTCTTATTGTTAAGCTTTTCATAAAAAGCACCAGTAATGGACTAACTTGACTCTGACCCCAGAATGACTAATGATGCTCAGGCTCTTAACTACGTCTTCAACTTTGATGTACTGTATATATTGTATCTACTCTGTTATCTGGGCAGGAACGGCTCCATCAAACACTTCTGTACTGTATCCCATCTGAAAGTGGACCCTTTTGTCGGGGGCTGAAAAATGAACAATTCTTTCAGAATGTGTGAAAATGAATTGGGAGCCCATTAGGATCCAGCTTTTCCCACCATTGTTTGTCGGGGGCCACCAGGAAATGCAGTCTTGTACTCACTTGGCGGCAAACTTCACCATCTGCTTGCTGGCACGCTCCCCCACGGCGACTAGGGCCTGCACGTTAAACTGCTGCTGACGCAGGACCAAGAAGCACTGCTTCCCTATAATGACCACAACAATACAAAAGACATCAGCTGGGTACCTCTAATTGGGTCTAGCAACTCCTAATGCACGTGTCAAAACAGGAGCCGTGGTTCTATACAATGCCAGGTCACTATCTCAGGCCAACATGGCAGAGGTCATACCTGCTTTACATACCACTCTCGCCCAGAAAAAAAAAACATTTTCAATGCATTTCCAGGTAACTGTCAGAGAACAGTGAACGGACGACCCTTTGAAGAAAGGTGTATGGGGGGATGTTGAGAGCCAATTCCCAACCACACACCTTGAGACCAAGGTAAATGAAGTTTGTTAACTATCATGCCAACATCAGAGACCACCCAAGTGCTTTGATGTGGTTTCCTCTGTTCATTGACTGGAGGGGGGGGGCAGATTACAAAAAAAAAATTCACTTCATCCCAGTGTAAATCAGGATGTTATTCTGCTCTCAAGGACATCCTTCACTGTAGAGCTGAATGAATGAACGGAGGGGTTTTCCTGGAAGGAAGCCGCCGCGAGATCACCACAATACGATGGTTTATTGATTAGCATATTGTTAGCACAGATGTGTACGTGCTCGATGTTTCGATTCATTCTGGATGGGATCCGACTAAGGCAAGGCTCACTGAGTTCATTGTATTAAAGCCTCAAACTCAGACAAGTTCGGAAAATGACTATATTTAATCCAAGTTTGTGGTGCCATTCAATTAACTGAGCTTTGGTCTGAGTTTTCAAACTTTTCAAAAAGGAACTTGCATGTGCCTGTGTAATACCTACAGAGGAATTTGTACTGAACAAAAATATAAACATAACATGTAAAGTGTTGATCCCAAGTCTCATGAGCTGAAATAAAAGATCTCAGAAGTGTTCCATATGCACAAAAAGCTTATTTCTCTAAAATGTTGTGCACAAATTTGTTTACATCCCTGTTAGTGAGCTTTTCTCCTTTGCCAAGATCATCCATCCACCTGACAGGTGTGACATATCAAGAAGCTGATTAAACAGCATGATTATTCATTACACAGGTGCACCTTATGCCGGGGACAATAAAAGGCCACTCTAAAATTGGCAGTTTTGACACACAACACACCACAGATGTCTCAAGTTTTAAAGGGGGGTAATTGGCATGCTGACTGAAGGAATGTCCACTAGAGCTGTTGCCAGAGAATTGAATGTTCATTTCTCTACCATAAGCCACCTCCAACGTCATTTTAGAGAATTTGGCAGTACGTCCAACTGGCCTCACAACAGCAGACCACGAGTAACCACACCAGCCCAGGACCTCCACATCCGGCTTCTTCACCTGCGGTTTGTCTGAGACCAGCCATCCGGACAGTTGATGAAACTGTGGGTTTAAACAACTGAAGAATGTCTGCACAAACTGTCAGATACTGTCTCAGTGAAGCTCTACTGCGTGCTCGTCGTCCTCACCAGGGTCTTGACCTGACAGCAGTTCGGCGTCGTAACCGCCTTCAGTGGGAAAATGTTCACCTTCGATGGCCACTGGCATGCTGGAAAAGTGTGCTCAAGGACAGTTGGTGATCTGTTTGGTAAACCCTAAGGTTCAGTTACAGAGCCATTTAGATTAGAAGCAGTGGTGTAAAGTACTTAAGTAAAAATACTTTAAAGTACTACTTAAGTCGGGGTTTTTTGTATCTGTATTTTACTTATATTATTGACAACTTTTACTTTTACTTCACTAAATTCTTATAGAAAATATTGTACTTTTTACTCCATACATTTTCCCTGACAACCAAAAGGACTTGTCACATTTTGAATGCATAGCAGGACAGGAAATGGTCAAATTCACACACTTATCAAGATAACACTTGGTCATCCCTACTGCCTCTGGGCTGGCGGACTCAAACACACAAATGCATTTTTTGTAAATAATGTCTGAGTGTTGGAGTGTGCCCCTGGCTATCCGTACATTTTAAAAACAAGAAAATGATGCCGTCTGCTTTGCTTAATATAAGGAATTTTAAATAATATATACTTTTACTTAAGTATATTTTAGCAATTACATTTACTTTTGATACTTTAGTATATTTAAAACCAAATACTTTTACTCAAGTAGTATTTTACTGGCTGACTTTTACTAGAGTAACTTTCTATTAAGGTATCCATACTTTAATTAAGTATGAGAATTGGGTACTTTTTCCACCACTGATAAGAAACCTGGCTGTGGCCTGAGGAAGTGTTATGAAGCTGGACAAAGATGGAGAATCTCACCTTTAGCTCTGCTGGTGTGAATCCTGGCACGCACCCAGATCAGCTGGTCAGCCTTCTCAGGTGTCAGCTTCTGGACACGCACCAAAACCCTGTCTGGCTCACAGGGCGGAAAAGAGCACCTTTCAATACAACTTAAAAGACCATATTACCACCCCCCACACACACACACACACACTCATATTACGAGGAGAACAAAAGTCAAATATGAAACACTGCATAGAAGTCGCCCCATTCTCTGTGCTTTATGACAAATGGACTCGGCTTTGCCGTGTCACTCTGAGGCATGCTTAACGTTATTATGATCAGCTAGTTGAGACAGAGCGGCCTCATGCGCCCCGACGGCTGTGAGCCGCCCATTTGGCTGAACCTGATTCCACCCACATGAAAGGCAGGCTGGCTGTCTCTATCATTCCTCATCCCCGAGGACAGGCATGCAGGTGAGAAGCAAACTTTGTTCTCTGCCATTGGAGCTGAAAGAGCAGGCAGACAGGTGGACGACCCAGTTTCTTTCACGTTTATCTGGGAGCAATGGCAGGCTATTAGTCACCACAATCATCTTTGATATCTAGGCCGTCTCTACTACTGCCGCCATGTCCCTGAGTCACTCAGATATAATCACGTTGTCTATATTACTTAACAAGTAGTAGTAAACATGGTTGTTGAAATGGAGATATCCTCTGTATATAATATGTTTGTTTTTAAGAACAAAGAAGAGGAGGATGTTGCTGACTGTACTGACCCAGTTTCTGCTGGGACTGGACCATCTGGGGGACACCATACCGATCCTTGGCAAAGTCCTGCACAAATAAGAAATAATCTGCTAAGCATTTAAATACAATAGCATTATAGGAAACATCAGAGGTGCATAAAATGTCATATTCCTTTAACATTCCACCATATAGAAAAGGTGTAAATCAATAAGTAATATCTAAAAACTGAAAAAGTGAATTGATCCTCCAGGATATTTACATCTTCATCTGTGCTTTGTGAGTCAGCAGCCTGAAAACAATAGAGGCAAAACAGTTAGTTAATGCAACGGGACATCCTGATAAAGGGCCTTGTATTGGAAACAGCTAGTGGACTGATATTATGACAAATATAACTGATAAACAATGGAACCCCCCTCCCTTGCCCGATTTTGCCCTCCGCACGTCACGTCAACAGCTGTGAGGGGCAGCGAGGCAGATAAAACCCACTGACCAGCTTGGCCTGCTTCTCAGCTTTCTTCGCCGCTTTCTCCGCTTCCTTCTGCTGTTTCTTCAGGCCTTTCTTCGACTGGGCCTGGTCCGCCTCCTCCGCGGCTCTGCAACAGGAAGTCCAGAACAACGCAAAACATTTAAGTCAACTTCCTAGGTCTATTTTTCCAGCTTCCTGTAGGAAGTTTTTGACCGGTTAATTCAAGCCATCACCACCTCTGGCTTGCTGTCCCAATGACAGGCTTTTAAGTTTGTCTACATTTAATCCTATTGTTTTCACATGCTTTCAAACACAGCAGTTAGCATGTGAACTCTGGGATGGAGCGGGAGAAAGGGGTTTACACTGTCACACAGTGAGATTAGACAGATAAACACAAAGCAGGTATGAGCTGGGGAGTAGAACAATGCTTTTACTATTCCTCTCTAATCCCCTCAAAGGAGAAAAGCCCTCAAAATGAATAGTAAATAAAGATAACCTTGTTATGATAGCATTCATCTGGATAACTAGTGGTGCCTTTATTTGCAAACAATGTGTAATACTGACAATTCAATAACTCAAGGGGAGCTGGACCGAATACAGTCAGTCTACTGTGAAGACAAACAAGGATGTGGACATTAATTGCTAACGACATAGCCTGGAGAGCAACATGGCTCATCAACCTAACAATGGACACAGCTATTAGGGAACTAATAGGTTGCTTCAAATTCTAGGTCAGTAAGATTAATAAGGACTACAAGGGTGTCAAGCCTGCAGTTGAAGTCGGAAGTTTACATACACCTTAGCCAAATAAATTTAAACTCAGTTTTCCACAATTCCTGACATTTAATCCTAGTAAAAATTCTCTGTGTTAGGTCAGTTAGGATCACCACTTTATTTTAATAATGTGAAATGTCAGAATAATAGCAGAGAGAATGATTTATTTCAGCTTTTATTTCTTTCATCACATTCTCAGTGGGTCAGAAGTTTACATACTAATTGAGTGTATTTGGTAGCATTGCCTTTAAATTGTTTAACTTGGGTCAAATGTTTCAGGTAGCCTTCCACAAGCTTCCCACAATAAGTTAGGTGAATTTTGGCCCATTCCTCCTGACAGAGCTGGTGGAACCGAGTCAGATTTGTAGGCCTCCTTGCTCGCACACGCTTTTCCAGTTCTGCCCACACATTTTCTATAGGATTGAGGTCAGGGCTTTGTGATGGCCACTCCAATACCTTGACTTTGTTGTCCTTAAGCCATATTGCCACAACTTTGGAAGTATGCTATGGGTCATTGTCCATTTGGAAGAACCATTTGCAAACAAACTTTAACTTCCTGACTGATGTCTTGAGATGTTCCTTTAATATATCCACATCATTTTCCTCCCTCATGATGCCATCTATTTTGTGAAGTGCACCAGTCCCTCCTGCAGCAAAGCACCCCCACAACATGATGCTGCCACCCCCGTGCTTCACGGTTGGGATGGTGTTCTTTGGCTCGCAAGCCTCCCCCTTTTCCTCCAAACATAAAGATGGTCATTATTATGCCAAACAGTTCTATTTTTGTTTCATCAGACCAGAGGACATTTCTCCAAAATGTATGATCTTTGTCCCCATGTGCAGTTGCAAACCGTAGTCTGTCTTTTTTATGGCAGTTTTGGAGCAGTGGCTTCTTCCTTGCTGAGCGGCCTTTCAGGTTATGTTGATATAGGACTCGTTGTACTGTGGCTATAGATACTTTTGTACCGGTTTCCTCCAGCATCTTCACAAGGTCCTTTGCTGTTGTTCTGGGATTGATTTGCACTTTTCGCACCAAAGTACGTTCATCTCTAGGAGACAGAACACAATAATAATATTACTAACCAGTTAGGTGTCGCAAGACAGGAGGTGTTCTTCTAATACACAACCTGTGATAGTCAAGGTTTCATTGTACTCAGACAGTAAATGATCTACAGGAAATAACCCTGATCAAGGGAGAACGGTGAAATAAATAGCAATATAAACAACATTCACAACAGCATTAGATGACGTTGTGCACATGATTTTAAAAGAACGACCTGAAGCACCTCCCGGTGTTTTTACACCATTTCCCGGTCCACATGTTTTCTTTCGCAAAGGAAATCTTAATAGCTTTTTTCACTTTAAAATATACACTACCGGTCAAAGGTTTTAGAACACCTACTCATTCAAGGGTTTTTCTTTATTTTGACAATTTTCTACATTGTAGAATAATAGTGAAGACATCAAAACTATGAAATAACACATACGGAATCATGTTGTAACCAAAAAAAGTGTTCAATAAATCAAAATATATTTTATATTTGAGATTCTTCAAATAGCCACCCTTTGCCTTCTTGATGACAGCTTTTTGCACAATCTCGGCATTCTCTCAACCAACTTCATGAGGTAGTCACCTGGAATGAATTTCAATTAACAGGTGTGCCTTCTTAAAAGTTATTGAGGTCACTTGATAAATTCAAGTCAAGATGTAGATGAAGGGGAGGAGACAAGTTAAATAAGTATTTTTAACCTGTTTGGGATAGGGGGCAGTATTTTCACGGCCGGATAAAAAACGTACCCGATTTAATCTGGTTATTACTCCTGCCCAGAAACTAGAATATGCATATAATTAGTAGATTTGGATAGAAAACACCCTAAAGTTTCTAAAACTGTTTGAATGGTGTCTGTGAGTATAACAGAACTCATATGGCAGGCCAAAACCTGAGAAGATTCTATATGGGAAGTGCCCTGTCTGACCATTTCTTGTCCTTCTATAGCCTCTTTATCGAAAATACAGGATCTCTGCTGTAACGTGACATTTTCTAAGGCTTTCATTGGCTCTAGGAAGGCGCCAGAACGTGGAATGATAGCTCTGCAGTCTCTGGGCGAAAAACAGCAGGGGTTATGGAGAGTGGTCCTTCTGAGGACAGTGGCACTGGCGTGCATGTGACGACTCCATGTTTTTCTTTCAGCGTTTGAACGGATACAACGTCTCCCGGTTGGAATATTATCGCTATTTTACGAGAAAAATCGCATAAAAATTGATTTTAAACAGCGTTTGACATGCTTCGAAGTACGGTAATGGAATATTTTTACGTTTTTGTCACGAAACGCGCCGGCACGTCACCCTTCGGATAGTGACTTGAACGCACGAACAAAACGGAGCTATTTGGATATAACTATAGATTATTTGGAACCAAAACAACATTGGTTGTTGAAGTAGAAGTCCTGGGAGTGCATTCTGACGAAGAACAGCAAAGGTAATCCAATTTTTCTTATAGTAAATCTGAGTTTGGTGAGTGCCAAACTTGGTGGGTGTCAAAATAGCTAGCCGTGATGGCCGGGCTATCTACTCAGAATATTGCAAAATGTGCTTTCACCGAAAAGCTATTTTAAAATCGGACACCGCGATTGCATAAAGGAGTTCTGTATCTATAATTCTTAAAATAATTGTTATGTTTTTTGTCAACGTTTATCGTGAGTAATTTAGTAAATTCACCGGAAGTGTTCGGTGGGTATGCTAGTTCTGAAAAAAACATGCTAATGTAAAAAGCTGTTTTTTGATATAAATATGAACTTGATTGAACAAAACATGCATGTATTGTATAACATAATGTCCTAGGAGTGTCATCTGCTGAAGATCATCAAAGGTTAGTGCTGCATTTAGCTGTGGTTTTGGTTTTTGTGACATATATGCTAGCTTGAAAAATGGGTGTGTGATTATTTCTGGCTGGGTACTCTCCTGACATAATCTGTTTTGCTTACGCTGTAAAGACTTTTTGAAATCGGACAACGTGGTTAGTTAAAGGAGAGTCTTATCTTTCAAATGGTGTAAAATAGTAATATGTTTGAGAAATTGAAATTATAGCATTAAAGGTTTTTCATATTTCGCGCCAGGCGCTACCATTGGATATTGGTAGCGCCTGGCGCTACCATAAGAGGTTAAGCCTTGAGAGATGGATTGTGTGTGTGTGCCATTCAGAGGGTGAATGGGGAAGACAAAAGATTTAAGTGCTTTTGAACAGGGTATGGTAGTACGTGCCAGGCGCACCGGTTTGTGTCAAGAACATCAGCACTGTTAGGTTTTTCAAGTGCAACAGTTTCCTGTGTGTATCAAGAATGGTCCACCACCCAAAGGACATCTAGTCAACTTGACACAACTGTGGGCTGCAGTGGAGTCAACATGGGCCAGCATTAGGGTTGCAAAGGGTCGGAAACTTTCTGGTAAATTTCCCAAAAATGTCTTTCATGGGAAGTTAAGCACGGGAATTTGGGGAATTTTGCTTAAATTCATCAAAAAGGTAAACAGTGAACCTTTTTTGTGGGATACACAAGGCAATCCTAGGTCTTGTAGCATATTTTGGTTAAACTATCCCCAATTCAATGGAATTGCAACCATCTGCATGCACATGTGAAGCGCATTATTCCATCACATGTACAGCTGATTCTCAAGCTCTTGCACACTAATGAGATTCTATTGAGCCCACACTATTACAAGTTTTGATTACAATACTGGGTGGGGTGAATATATTTTATATGACATACATATACATTTTATTTACCTGTAAATAGTAGCCTACAGCAAAGTGTGTTTAAATTAACTTGTTAACAATTTCTGCTAGTTAGTTTTTGCTACCATGTGGGTTTTAGCTTGCTTGAGCCTGCTCACTGAGGAGTGTTAATTCACCTGTTTCCATACATATTTCATTTTAAAACATTTGTCTTACAAAGGAGTTGTTTAATCTAACTGCTTAACTACTTATCTATACATGGAATTGTATTTGGTTTTTACAGGAAAATGCTACGGGCACTATCTGATGTGTGGAGACATTTCACTGCAGCTAATGTAGAAGGAAAAGCTGTGTACATTTGCAAATACTGTGCCAAATCATATGTGAAGAATACAACAAAGATGCAGAATCATCTGGCCAAGTGCATAAAGTTCCCTCAGCGCTCACAACAAACAACCTCTGACAAAAGTCCTCTACTTCTAGTCGAAGTGAAAATGATGAATCAGACACCTTATCGAAAGCAACAGCTCATGGTCCTCCTGGAATCAGAAGTATTTTTGACTCAATGGAGGAACGTAGTCAGAGAAATGCAGATGAATATCTTGCTCGAGCTGTGTATGTAACTTGTTCACCTCTGATGCTCACAGGCAATGTGTATTGGAAGAGATTTCTGAATGTTCTTCGCCCAGCATAGACCCCTCCAACCAGACATGCTTTATCTACTCATTTGCTGGATGCAGAGTTCAAGTGAAGGTCAAACAAATCATAAAGAAACAGACTGTATTGCAATCATCTCTGATGGGTGGTCGAATGTTCGTGGGCAAGGAATAATTAACTACATCATCTCCACCCCTCAACCAGTATTCTACAAGAGCACAGACACAAGGGACAACAGACACACTGGTCTCTACATTGCAGATGAGCTGAAGGCAGTCATCAATGACCTTGGACCACAGAAGTCATTAGCACTGGTGATAGACAATGCTGCGAACATGAAGGCTGCTTGGTCTAAAGTTGAGGAGTCCAACCCTCACATCACACCCATTGGCTGTGCTGCTCATGCATTGAATCTGCTCAAGAACATCATGGCACTGAAAACAATGGATACACTCTACAAGAGAGCCAAGGAAATGGTTAGGTATGTGAAGGGTCATCAAGTTATAGCAGCAATCTACTTCACCAAGCAAAGTGATAAGAATAAGAGCACCACATTGAAACTGCCCAGTAACACCCATTGGGGTGGTGATGTCATCATGTTTGACAGTCTCCTGGAGGGGAAGGAGTCTCTCCAAGAAATGGCCATATCACAGTCTGCCGATATGGACAGCCCCATCAAGAGGATCCTCCTGGATGATGTATTTTGGGAGAGTGGTAAGCAGCCTGAAACTCCTGAAACCTATAGCAGTAGCCATTGCACGGATTGAGGGAGACAATGACATTCTGTCTGATGTTCAGACTCTGCTTGCAGATGTAAGAGAAGAAATCCGTACTGCCCTGCCTACTTCACTGTTGCTCCAAGCAGATGAAACTGCAGTTCAGAAATACATCAAAAAGCGTGAAGACTACCTGAAGCCCATACATACCGCAGCGGACATGTTGGACCCCAAGTATGCTGGCAAGAGCATCCTGTCTGGTGCAGAGATCAACAAGGCTTATGGAGTCATCACTACCGTGTCTCGCCACCTTGGCCTGGACGAGGGCAAGGTTCTTGGCAGTCTGGCGAAGTACACTTCCAAGCAAGGGCTTCGGGATGGAGATGCAATATGGCAGTCGTGCCAACATATCTCATCAGCCACCTGATGGAAGGATCTTTGTGGATCTGAGGCTCTTTCCCCTGTTTCCTACATCATCCTCCAAATCCTACCAACATTAGCCGGCTAAGAGCGCAACTGGTCCTTATTTGGGAACACACACACCAAAGCACTCAACAGGCTGACCAATACAAGGGTCGAAAAATTCGTGGCCATCCGGGCAAATTTGAGGCTTTTTGAGCCTGACAACGAGCCATCCTCAACAAGGTTGGAAAGTGATAGTGAAGATGAGGCCTCAGAGTCATGTTCAAGAGGTGGACATTGAGCAGGTCCAGGGAGAAGACATGGAAGTCTGAGAGGAAGACAACCAAAGCTTTACTTTCTAGACTATCATTTTACAGATGTATGTTGAAAACGTTTTTGGGAGATGCGATGGATCATTCAATATTCCCTTTCTTTTGTTGTTCAGTGAAATCATCCCATGTGAAGATTCAACTCATTTAATTCAAGTTCAATTTGTAACTAAATTATATATTTTTTTAAATTATATTGGAAGGATTTAATCATTTGCAATTATGTCTACTTATGATAAGGTAAAAGGTTTACGTTTCTGTCTCCATGTGACATGGTAAATATATCCAATGCAAAAAACATCTACATTTAAATGGTATTAATAATAATTTGCATACATTTTCATTAATTCCCATATATTCCCATGAAAAGTTTCCAACTCTGAATATTCCCCAAAATGTGCAACCCTAGCCAGCATCCCTGTGCAACACTTTTGACACCTAGTAAAGTCCATGCCCCGACAAATTGAGGCTGTTCTGGGGGCAAAAAGGTGGTTGCAAATCAATATTAGGAAGGGGTTCCTAATCAAAATCAAATCAAATGTTATTGGTCACATACACATATTTAGCAGATGTTATTGCAGGTGTAGCGAATTGCTTGTACAAAATTTTTTCTGGGCTAATAATGTAAGAAATAACGCACAAAAAAAACAAAATACAGCAAAGTTGCTTAGGAGCTAGAAGCAAAGCTGCCATATCTGTCGGCACCATCTTGTTCTTGTTTGGTATACTCAGTGTATGTCTGCTGCAGAGAGACAAGAGAGAGCATGACAAAATATAATAAGTCAGGGGATAAAAAAAGTGCTGAAAACATGTTGGCTCACAATTAAAAAGATGGAGAACAAGCTATAGGATGAAAAATACCAGAGATTTGTCGCAGGTACAGCCAACTAGCGCTAGCTAACGCTACCTACAGTAGCAAAAAAAAAGATGTAATTGTAGCGATTTTTCACCCCCATCAGAGTACATTACATTATACTGTACTCTACTCATGTGGGCTCTACTGTAATGAACTATACTCAACTTTTCTTTACTGCGCTCTACTCCAACTGTGGTTTGTAACTACTATGATTTCCCATTGTGGCCAATTCAAATGTAGAGATTTTGTTACAGATTATTCGGTCACTACCGATTTGGTAACAGGGTGATGAGTTTTAATCATTTGAAGGGGCAGTGCAGTTTAAAAAAAATAGATTTCCACACTATGGGATCAAAATAATACTGATATTGTGAAAATTATGATAATGCCCTTTTTGTGTAAGGGCTGTTTGAAAAAAAAATGCCTGGAATTTCAGCCTGTTCAGATGGGATGGAACTTTGGCCACATGACGTCACAATGTGATTATAATAGACCAATGACTGTTTCTACGGGTAAGGGACTGGGCTCTAGACCACCCTATCAACCAATCAGGGCTGTGTATGTAAATATCTTTACATTTGTTCCATAACCCACACAATCAGACAGAGCATTTCAATGGACAAAGGAGCCTCAGGGAAATAAATGATTAAAAATATATATTTTGGAATTATTTTTCATTAAATAAACACACACTGATTTATTCAATATACAGTGAGGATTTAAAAATACACTGCTTGGGGGCTTTAATAATTCATCAACAAAGTTTATAGTGATACAATTTAACTAATTGGAAGGTCTACCTGTACTTGTTACTTCTGTGAACTTTCATAATCCTCCCTCCTAATGGGGGAGAGAAAGTGTCTTCTCATTCTGTTGGTAACAGAATGACAAGACACTAGGCAATAATTCCTAAACTTACGAAGGGAAATATATATATATATATTGATATTAGTTGGCAGGGGGCTTTTACTTCAACATTATTGTGTTTTGATGTACTTTCTAATACCTTAAGACTTTTTCTAGTAGATGTTTTTTTTCAGACTCCTTTTCCATCTGTGTGACCAGATAAAGGCTTGCTTTATTAATAATTTTTAGGGTTGAAAAATGGTTGAAAAACATAACTATGCCTTCATTTCCCAAGAATATAGACTCTTAGCTTTCATTTAATACCAAAATGGATATGCTCCTATAAACTTCACATTGGTGCTCATGATGTCTTTTACATGGAAATGACCATTTGGCAATCTTTCACCCAAACTCAAAATTCCTGACATTGAATTATGTGGCAAATCCTTATATTCTGTAATACGATCATAGCAACCCCTGGGAACCATACGAGTATGTCAATAGACAATATAGCCAGGATGAGTGAGGGGAATTAAGCACATTTACACCCATCTACATATCCAGTGGCAATAACACACAATGAGAGGAGGAAATTGGTGGTAGGACCCCTGACCAGGCTGCAATACAGTTAATGGTGTCTAGCTTCACAGATGACATATTCCTCCAAATGGAAGACTCAGGGAGTCAGTCTAAATATCTTAACAGGTGCCATCATGCACAGATGAATATAGTACTGTTCATTAACAGAAAACAAAGAATTGAATAAGTTAAAGTAAAATGTAATTAACTGATTCATTAGGCACAACACTTATTCTTAACTTTCATCATGAATAGGCCTAGGCTACTGTACACATAGGCCTAGGCTAACTTTCACTCATTATTACAGTGTTTCCACTTTTTTGGGACTGCTGCTGCCCCCATGACACCTTCCCTCTGCTGTCAAATCACTTCTGGACTAGCCTACACCTGCTGTGAGCATGGTCTTCATTACATTAACACTGCCAATTGTAGTTGTTTAATGCACAGTAGATGCAAATATATACAGTACCAGTCAAAAGTTTGAACACACCTACTCATTCAAGGGTTTTTCTTTATTTTTACTATTTTTGAATCATGCAGTAACCAAAAAAAGTGTTAAACAAATCAAATTATATTTCAGATTCTTTAAAGTAGCCACCCTTTGCATTGATGACAGCTTTGCACACTAAGACAGCGCTACAGGGAGTCAGGACGGAGAGCTGATTGTCCTCACAGTGACAGACCAAGTGTAACAACACCTGCACAGGATTGGTACATCCGAACATCACACCTACGGAACAGGTAGGCAACAACAACTGCCCGAGTTACACTAGGAACGCACAATCCCTCCATCAGTGCTCAGACTGTCCACAATAGGCTGAGAGAGGCTGGACTGAGGGCTCGTATGCCTGTCGCGGTTTTGTCTCACCAGGGGTGATGGTCGGATTCACGTTTATTGTCGAAGGAATGAGCATTACACCGGGGCCTGTACTCTGGAGTGGGATCGATTTGGAGGTGGAGGGTCCGTCATGGTCTGGGACGGTGTGTCACAGCATCATCAGACTGAGCTTGTTGTCATTGCAGGCAATCTCAACTCTGTGCGTTACAGGGAAGACATCCTCCTCCCTCATGTGGTACCCTTCCTGCAGGCTCATCCTGACATGATCCTCCAGCATGACAATGCCACCAGCCATACTGCTCGTTCTGTGTGTGATTTCTTGCAAGACAGGAATGTCAGTGTTCTTCCACGGCCAGCGCTGAGCCCGGAACTCAACCCCATTGAGCACGTCTGGGACCTGTTGGATCGGAGGGTGAGGGCTAGGGCCATTCCCCCCAGAAATGTCCAGGAACTTGCAGGTGCCTTGGTGGAAGAGTGGAGTAACATCTCACAGCAAGAACTGGCAAATCTGATGCAGTCCATGAGGAGAAGATGCACAGCAGTACTTAATGCAGCTGGTGGCCACACCAGATACTGACTGTTACTTTTGATTTTGAATCCCCCTTTGTTCAGGGACACATTATTCAATTTCTGTTAGTCACATGTCTGTGGAACTTGTTCAGCTTATGTCTCAGTTGTTGAATCTTATGATCATACAAATATTTACATGTTAAGTTTGCTGAAAATAAACGCAGAGGACGTTTCTTTTTTTGCTTAATTTATACTGTATTCTATCCTATTCTACTGTATCTTAGTCTATGCCGCTCTGACATTGCTCGTCCAAATATTTATATATTCTTAATTCCATTCCTTTACTTTAGATTTGTGTGTATTATTGTGAAATTGTTAGATATTACTTGTTAGATATTATGACACTGTTGAAGCTAGAAACACAAGCATTTCCCTACACCAGCAATAACATCTGCTAAACACGTCTATGTGACAAATTTGATTTGGTGCATGATGGCACGGTCAGAAGACATTGGCATGCATGCATGGTTAGCTTGCTAATGCTAGCTAGCTCCTACTAACAAGTTAGTTCACTGTCGTTAGTTGCTAACGTTAGCTAGCTGTCAAACTTTAACTGTAGCTGCTATTCTTGACTTTTTCTATGTAAAAATGGCCAGTTATATGTTTTCAATTGCCTAGCTAGCAAACTAACGTCAGTGTATTTATTGGTAGAAAACGGATAAATTCAATTGCTTTAGAAATCACCTGCATTAGCAAGCCAGATGCTAACATTAGCAATTAACGTTAAAACATTGAGAAATGAGAACGCTGATCATTTTCTCTTACCCTTGGACAGCGTCTTTAGTCATGACACTTATCGTTATTTTGGGAAGTTAAGGTGGCTAGATATCAAACGTTTCTTGACTATTATTCCCTGACCGTCACCACATCATCTGTTCACAGAGCATGGTTTGGTGGTAGTAGAAGGACCTGATGCACAGGCAAAGAGTTTCACTCAATCCGGGTAGAAACTGTGGCAAAGAACAATAGTTCCACAAGAGCTGTGGAAATCTCTCTTTTTTTTATGATAATGAAAGATCGATAATATGGATGTTTAAACTTTTTATTTAAGCAATAAGGCACAAGAGGCAGTGCTATATCATAAATACAGTCCCAGGTAAATGGCATTGTCGCGCCAGAGCAGTCAACCCATTTACCTGTGAGGGCCAGTCAACCAATTGACCTGTGACTGTATTCATGTTACAGCACTGCCTCGCATGCCTTATTGCTTTTATAAAACTGTTACCAACATATTTAAATAACAATGATTTACATATTTGAATTAACGTTATACCATGGCATTGTTGAATAGTTGTTTCTGATTGGCTTGAAGGTCATTCTGGAGCGTGCATTATTTCCATATAACACACAGTATATTTGTATGGTAGAATTCAATGGCTATAGCTCATATGAAAATGCCAATATACCACGCCTAAGGGCTGTTCTTATGCACAACGCCATGGTATATTGACAATATACCATAAACACCCATCATGCTATTATAAACTGGTTAACAACATAATTATATTAATACAAATAAATGTTTTGTCATACTTGTGATATATTTAAGCAATAAGGCCAGAGGGGGTGTGGTACATGGCAAATATACCACGGCTAAGGGCTGTTCTTAAGCACGACTCAACGCAGAGTGCCTGGATACAGCCCTTAGCTGTGGTATATTGGTCATATACCACAAACCCCCGAGGGGCCTTATTGCTATTATAAACTGGTTACCAATGTAATTAGAGCAGTAAAAATAAATGTTTTGTCATACCCATGGTATATACGGTCTGAAATTCCACGGCTTTTAGCATTCAGGGCTCGAACAACCCAGTTTACAATTATATATTTCCCTATAACACACAGTGTATTTCAAATCAAATCAAATTTTATTTGTCACATACACATGGTTAGCAGATGTTAATGCGAGTGTAGCGAAATGCTTGTGCTTCTAGTTCCGACAGTGCAGTAATATCTAACTGTTTTTCAGTCTCTCGATCCCAGTTTTGATGCACCTGTACTGACCTCGCCTTCTGGATGGTAGCGGTGTGAACAGGCAGTGGCTTGGGTGGTTGATGTCCTTGATGATATTTTTGGCCTTCCTGTGACATCGGGTGCTGTAGGTGTCATGGAGGGCAGGTAATTTGCCCCCGGTGATGCCTTGTGCAGACCGCACCACCCTCTGGAGAGCCTTGCGTATGAGGGCGGTGCAGTTGCCTACCAGGCTGTGATACAGCCCGACAGGATGCTCTCGATTCTGCATCTATAAAAGTTTGTCAGGGTTTTGGGTGACAAGCCACATTTCTTCAGCCTCCTTCACCACACTGTCTGTGTGAGTGGACCATTTCAGTTTGTCTGTGATGTCCACTGCTGTCCCTTCAATGTGGATAGGGGGGTGATCCCTCTGCTGTTTCCTGAAGTCCATGATCATCTCCTTTGTTTTGTTGACGTTGAGTGAGAGGTTGTTTTCCTGACACCACACTCCCTGTAGGCTGTCTCGTCATTGTTGGTAATCAAACCCACTGTTGTGTCATCTGCAAACTTGATGATTGAGTTGGAGACATGCATGGACACGCAGTCGTGGGTGAACAGGGAGTACAGGAGGGGGCTGAGCACGCGCCCTTGTGGGGCTCCAGTGTTGATGGTCAGCGAAGTGGAGATGTTGTTTCCTACCTTTACCACCTGGGGGCGGCCCTTTAGAAAGTTCAGGACCCAATTGCACAGGGCGGGGTTGAGACCCAGGGCCTCCAGCTTGATGATGAGCTTGGAGGGTACTATGGTGTTGAATGCTGAGCTGTAGTCAATAAACAGCATTCTTTCATAGGTATTCCTTTTGTCCAGATGGGATAGGGCAGTGTGCAGTGTGATGGCGATTGCGTCGTCTGTGGACCTGTTGGGGCGGTATGCAAACTGAAGTGGGTCTAGGGTGGCCGGTAAGGTGGAGGTGATATGATCCTTGACTAGTCTCTCAAAGCACTTCATGATGACAGAAGTGAGTGCTACGGGGTGGTAGTCATTTAGTTCAGTTATCTTGGATACAGGAACAATGGTAGCCATCTTGAAGCATGTGGAGACAACAGACTGGGATAGAGAGCGATTGAATATGTCCGTAAACACACCAGCCAGTTGGTCTGCGCATACTTTGAGGATGCGGCTTGGGATGCCGTCTGGGCCAGCAGCCTTGCGAAGGTTAATGCGTTTAAATGTTTTACTCACATCAGCCACGGAGAAGGGGGGGGGGGGGGCGCAGTCCTTGTTAGCGGGCCGCGACGGTGGCACTGTATTATCCTCAAAGCGGGCAAAGAAGGTGTTTAGTTTGTCTGGAAGCATGACGTCGGTGTCTGTTGCATGGTTACACGGTAGGATTCAATTTCTATAGTTTTACATGTTTTGTTTATGCTGCAAATCATGGAACAGACCTTCCATGTCATTCATTATTTTTCCATAGAATGCATAGCCCCTCGTTGATTTTCCATTCCATGTTCTATGTTTTTATTTGATTAAATTTTTTTACCTTTATTTAACTATGCAAGTCAGTTTGGAGAAAATTCTTATTTACGATGACGGCCTACCCAGGCGAAACCCAGAGGACGCTGGGCCAATTGTGCGTTGCCCTATGGGACTCCCAATCACGGCTGGATGTGATCAAATTAAATCAAATCAAATTGTATTTGTCACATGCGGCAAATACAACAGGTGTAGACCTTACAGTGAAATGCTTACTCACAAGCCCTTAACCAGCAATGCAGTTTTAAGAAAATACCCCCCAAAAAAGTATGAGACAAGAATAACAAATAATTGAATAGAAGCAGTAAATAACAATAGTGGGGCTATATACAGGGGGTACCGGTACAGAGTCAATGTGCGGGGCACTGGTGTCGAGGTAACTGAGGTAATATGTACATGTAGGTTTAGTTAATAAAGTGACTATGCATAGATAATAACAGAGAGTAGCAGTAGCGTAGAAGTGTGTGTGTGTGGGGGGGTGGGTGTAATGCAAATAGTCTGGGTAGCCATTTGATTACCTGTTCAGGAGTCTTATGGCTTGGGGGTAGAAGCTGTTTAGAAGCCTCTTGGACCTAGACTTTGCGCTCCGGTACCGCTTGCCGTTTGGTTGCAGAGAGAACATTCTATTACTATGGTGGATGGAGTCTTTGACAATTTTTACGGCCTTCCTCTGACACCGCCTGGTATGGAGGTCCTGGATGGCAGAAAGCTTGGTCCCAGTGATGTACTGGGCCATATGCACTACCCTCTGTAGTGCCTTGCGGTCAGAGGCCGAGCAGTTGCCATACCAGGCAGTGATGCAAACAGTCAGGATGCTCTCGATGGTGCAGCTGTAAAACCTTTTGAGGATCTGAGGACCCATGCCAAGTATTTTCAGTCTCCTGATGGGGAATAGGCTTTGTCATGCCATCTTCACGACTGTCTTGGTGTGCTTGTCATGACTTCAGCTGAAGTCGGTTCCTCTCCTTGTTCGGGCGGCACTTGGCGGTCGGCGTCGCCGGTCTACTAGCCATCGCCGATCCACTTTTCCTTTTCCATTTGTTTTGTCTTTGTTTCTACACACCTGTTTTTCATTCCCCTTATTATTGGTCAGGTATTTACCCTCTGTTTCCCCCATGGTGTTGTGCGGGATTGTTTTATGTCATGTTCGGTAATGTTGGTGACTGGTTATTTCGACGGGTGATGTTTTTTGCCCGTGCGTAAAAGTTGATGTTCGTGTGTTTGTGTTTGGGCAAGTGTAGTGTTTTATCTTGCACCATTCATTATTCTGAGTAAAGTTACGTTGCTCCCAATTCTCTGCGCTCCTGCGCCTGACTGCATACACCAGCTACACCCACCATTATGCCAGTGCTTGGACCATGTTAGTTTGTTAGTGATGCGGATGCCAAGGAGCTTGAAGCTCTCAACCTGCTCCGATAGTGCCCCGTCGATAAAAATCGGGGCATGCTCGGTCCTCCTTTTCCTGTAGTCCACAATCATCTCCTTTGTCTTGATCACGTTGAGGGAGAGGTTGTTGTCCTTGCACCACACGGTCAGGTCTCTGACCTCCTCCCTATAGGCTGTCTCATTGTTGTCGGTGATCAGGCCTACCACTGTTGTGTCATCAGCAAAATGATGATGGTGTTGGAGTCGTGCAATCATGGCCGTGCAATCATGAGTGAACAGGGAGTACAGGATGGGACTGAGCACGCACCCCTGAGGGGCCCCCGTGTTGAGGATCAGCGAGGCGGATGTGTTGTTACCTACCCTTACCATCTGGGGGCGGCCCGTCAGGAAGTCCAGGATCCAGTTGCAGAGGGAGGTGTTTAGTCCCAGGGTCCTTAGCTTAGTGATGAGCTTTGAGGACACTATGGTGTTGAACACTGAGCTGTAGTCAATTAATAGCATTCTTACATAGAGTTGAAGTCGGAAGTTTACATAAACCTTAGCCAAAAATATTTAAACTCAGTTGTCCACAATTCCTGACATTTAATCCCAGTAAAAATTCCCTGCTTTAGGTCAGTTAGGATAACCACTTTATTTTAAGAATGTGAAATGTCAGAATAATAGTAGAGAATCATTTATTTCAGACTTTATTTCTTTCATCACATTTTGGCCCATTCCTCCTGACAGAGCTGGTGTAACCGAGTCAGGTTTGTACGCCTCCTTGCTTGCACATGCTTTTTCAGTTCTACCCACAAATCTTCTATAGGATTGAGGTCAGGGCTTTGTGATGGCCACTCTAATACCGTGACTTTGTTGTCCTTAAGCCATTTTGCCACAAATTTGGAAGTATGCTTGGGGTCATTGTCCATTTGGAAGACCCATTTGCAACCAAGCTTTAACTTCCTGACTGATGTCTTGAGATGTTGCTTCAATATATCGACATAATTTTCTACCCTCATGATGCCATCTATTTTGTGAAGTGCACCAGGCCCTCCTGCAGCAAAGCACCCCATAGCATGATGCTGCCCTTTACGCACCAAAGTACGTTCATCTCTAGGAGACAGAACGTGTCTTCTTCCTGAGCGTTATGACAGCTGCGTGGTCCCATGGCGTTTATACTTGCATACTATTGTTTGTACAGATGAACGTGGTACCATCAGGCGTTTGTAAATTGCTCCCAAGAATGAACCAGACTTGTGGAGGTCTACAACTTTTTTTCTGAGGTCTTGGCTGATTTCTTTTGATTTTCCCATGATGTCAAGCAAAGAGGCACTGAGTTTGAAGGTAGGCCTTAAAATACATCCACAGGTACACCTCCAATTGACTCAAATAATGTCAATTAGCCTATCAGAAGCTTCTAAAGCCATAACATTTTTTTCTGGAATTTGCCAAGTTGTTAAAAGGCACAGTCAACTTCTGACCCACTGGAATTGTGATACAGTGAATTAAAAGTGAAATAATCTGTCTGTAAACAATTGTTGGAAAAATGACTTGTGTCATGCACAAAGTAGATGTCCTAACCGACTTGCCAAAACTATAGTTTGTTAACAAGAAATTTGTGGAGTAGTTGAAAAACGAGTTTTAATGACTCCAACATAAGTGTATGTAAACTTCCGACTATGCTGTATTCTATTCGACTGTATTTTAGTCAATGTTACTCCGCCATTGCTCGTCCTAATATTTATATTTTTCTTAATTCTTTTACTTTTAGATTTGTGTGTATTGTTGTAAATTGTTAGATACTGCACTGTTGGAGCTAGGAACACAAACATCTGTTAAATATGTATATGTGACCAAAACAATTTGATTTGAGCATGTGATCTACACTATATATACAAAAGTATTTGGACACCCCTTCAAATTTTTGGATTCGGCTATTTCAGCCACACCCGTTGCTGACTGGTGTATAAAATCGAGCACGTGGCCATGCAATCTCCATAGACAAACATTGACAGTAGAATTTATGCCCTGCCAGATCTGCCCCGGTCAACTGGAAACTTCTAGGAGCAGCAACAACAGCTCAGTGTAAGAGCTGTCTGAAGAGAGAGTGGACCAAAACACAGCGGAGTTAGTGTTCATCATATTTAATTATTAAATGGAGCACTATACAAATACAAAATAAGAAACTGACAGCCAACAGTCCTGTCAGGTGAAACACTGAACAGAAACAATTACCTACAAAACCCCAACGGAAAAACATGCACTTATGTGTGACTCCCAATCAACCACAACGAACTTCAGCTGTGCCTGATTGGGAGCCACACACTGCCCAAAACAAAGAAATACAAAAACATAGAAAAAGAACATAGAACACCCACCCAATGTAACACCCTGGCCTAACCAAAATAAAGAACAAAAACCCCTCTCTATGGCCAGGGCGTTACACTCAGCCACTAAGTAGTAGGCCACACAAGCTCACAGAACGAGACCACCAAGTTTTTTTTCACCTTTATCTAACCAGGTAGGCCAGTTGAGAACAAGTTCTCATTTAGAACTGCGACCTGGCCAAGATAAAGCAAAGCAGTGCGAAGCGTGTAGTGTTAGTGCGTAAAAATAGTCTGTCATCGGTTGCAACACACTACCAAGTTCCAAACTGCCTCTGGAAGCAATGTTAGCACAAGAACTGTTCGTAGGGAACTTCATGAAATGGGTTTCCATGGCCGATCAGCCACACACAAGCCTAACATCACCATGCGCAATTGTCATGTAGGATATATTTCATCTCCAATGTTTTTTGAAAACAAATACATTTGCACAATGAGCACTTGTTGTTTCTCAAATACATCACTACAGTTATTAGTTAGCTAGCTAGCAAATTTGAGCCATATTAGCATTGACATGAAATCAGTCAAAACACCTCGAAACAAGACATGGTATCAAAAACAAGATGAAACTATCTGAAACGACTCACTTAAGATTCCCTACATTGCATTTTTTGTCATTGTTGGTAGCTACCTGGCCAACCAGAATCACAACAACATATGGACTTCTGCCCCATTGAAGGTGCTGTCACGCCCTGACCTGAGAGAGAGGGTTTGTTTCTCTATGTGGTTAGATCAGGGTGTGGGGTGGGCATTCTATGATGTCTATTTCTTTGTTTTGAGCCGAGTATGGTTCCTAATCAGAGGCAGCTGTCTATCGTTGTCTCTGATTAGGAATCATACTTAGGCAGCCTCCCCCACCTGTAGTTGTGGGATCTTTATTTTGTACTGCTTGTTAAGCCTACAAGATGTTACAGTCATATTCATTGTTTGTTCCTTTTGTTTGTAGTGTTCTGAGGTAAATAAATACTACGATGAACACTTACCACGCTGCGCTTTGGTCCACTCCTTTTGACGATCGTGACAGGTGCGCATTGTTTTCGTGACGTTGTCAGCTAACACATCTATTGTACCAGTCATATTAAATCAGGTACAGCTCAAGTGTTTGAAGTAAATGAGTATCAAGTAGTTTGTGTTTGACCCAGGTCCGATACAAAAAGATGTACACAGCACTGTTTTTTCCCCAGTGTGTGACCCCGCTGACCTTTTCTTTTACATTAATGAGTATTTTGAGTATTTTCACAGACTGTTGGCCACAGGAGCTCCTGATGCAGGAAACAGTCTTCCTGCTGGTCACTTCCCAACTAAAACAATGTAACCGTTAATAATAGGTTAACTCCCCAGAGGTACCTTGTCTGTTTGTTTTACCAAAGCCCCCAACTCACAACACTATGTCACACTTCCATAAGGTTAATATGAAGGTGGTCTTGCTATTCCCCAATGTCATCCGACAAGTTTCACCATAGCTAAGGATAGAATCTTGCAATGGAATTGATTTTTATACAGTTATGTCCGTCGATAGGAACCTATCAACAGTTGAATGCATGAACCCAGGTTAGACACAATGTCCTGTGCATGTCAACAGCTTCAGTCTTTAACCCCTCAAAAGGGCAAAACATCCTATCCAAATGTTGACTGAAAATATTTTGTCAAACGCTTACCTTAAAACAAAAAATATTTCAATTTCAAATCATTGATTTGTGTTGTAATCAAGGTGCATCTAAATTATTCCGTCTAAATTAGAGGATAGTGATGATCGTGATGGTCATATTAAAACTGAATTGTTCTTCTGACAAAATAAGCAAATAATTTCTGTATCATTTCAATACAATATATTTCCGATCACATATCAAAGGAATTGATATTCCATCACCAAAATCTTTAGATGGTGTATAAACAGAAGTGCTTGATCAGTGACAAGCTTTGTAGGATGGTATGAAGTTGGGGTATTCTCTAAAGTAGTCTGGAAGCCTCCCATCTGTCATATAGAGCAGAGGTTCCTAAACTTTTTAACTCGGGGCCCCTTTCCAGCATTGGGAAACTGTTCATGACACAAACTGTTCACACCCCTCTTGTTGGTGGAGAGAATTTTGCAGGTTTAAAGCTTATTTCCTGCAATTCTCTGCATTTTGCCATGTCTAATGTGAATTGATGTGATATGTAAGTGGCAAAAAAATTACAATATCTATGGGCTAAAAATCCTAAATATAAAAACATTAGCTGACGCGGGCTAGTTGATCTGGACATTTCTGACAAGTTCTAAATATCTCTCTAAGGTATGCAATGGCTAACATAACAAGATGAACTACCCAATTTTGAAATTGCACTTTGTGCATTCCACTATTACAATTTTCAAGAGTAAGTTTAAAGCCAGACTGAGTTCCTTTAAAAAAAAAAGTATATTTTTTTTGTTGGGGGGGGGGGGCGCCCTCCCTGTCCACCCCTCGCCCCACAGTTTGGGAACCACTGATATAGAGGTTTCCAGGTGAAGGTTAAGAACCAGAAGTGGTGAGCCCATCTGAACTCAATGGAGTGTGAATGGCACAGTTCTCCTTCAGCTCATTCAGGCAGCTGAGCTCTTATGCTAATTGGTCCAACACATTCCAATACATTAACAAATGAAAAAGCCCTTCTTATTTCATCCTGTTTTATTGTGAGCAGACTATAAGAACCTAGACAAAAAAATAAGCATAAACTTCTGGGACTGATGGGGGTACTTGATACCTTTTTTAATGTAAAGATATGGTAATGCCTCCTAGTTGGACTCTGGTGAAATGACTGTGAACACCACAATGCAGTGAAGCCATACAGCTATTTCATTTGCCATGGCATCCTTTGTTGTGGCTGCCAGGGCAGTCTCCAACTTGATCATCAGCCTTTCATCATTTCAAATGAATACATTCACCATTCACCAATGGTTTAAGAACGATTAACGTGTCTGTCTTCTTATTCGTTTCAAATTCTATGGGCCTACATGAAGTCCATGAAAAATAATCAGTGTGCTCCCTATTGTATTATTATCACAACTTTTTTTAGCCTTTAGATTAAATCCATTATTAATCTCAATGTTTGTTCGTCAACATCAACAAAGCACCAATCTGGGATTGGTTGGTGGACATCGTTCAGCATCTAATCATAAACTCAGTTTAAAAATGACATTGAGTTGAAACACACTGAGCCATTACGCGCTCAGTACATTATTGGGGGAGGGGTGCAGTCGGTCTTTTAAAAACATTTTAGGCTAACTAAACTAAACACCCATTATTCTCTTACTCCAGCAGAAGCCATATGGGTGCTCATTCTGACTCAACCTCAGAGCTTTTGTACTGCCGCGGCTGATTAAGATGTAAAAGTTCACAGATGTCCTTGCCCTGCAATTGCAAGGCTCTCTGGTCAGTCCTCCTCAGTCAGATAAGGTGGAGGCATTTGTGTTGGAGACCTGACACACCTCCCCCCTCTACTCAGACCTCTCCTTGCCCCCCAGGGGACATCAGTCACCCACTTGGAAGAACATTTTTGGGGAATAAATTAACACCACACAGCCATTACATGTCCTTTCTCAAATTTTTATTTTAGAACACTTGAACAAGAATGCAATGACTTTGAAATGATACAAACACTTAATAACAAAATAATAATAAAAACCGTTCAGCATGAGCGACAGCAATAAATAATAACTTCTTATCGCACAACTTAAGTGCGAACACAAAGGCAAACAACTATGTACAGATCTTTAAAAGAAAACAGATAGTATCCCATAGCAGGTATGAAGAAGAATTGCATGTCCCAGCATATTGCTAGAACAATGCATCCTTTATAATGATCTGCAAGGAAATGTAGCAGGAGTAAAATATACATTTGACAAGTCAATGGCCACCAGGCTCTGCCTGTAGATTTAAATCGTCTATGTACATACAACCATTTGATTTACGGAGAACGAATACTCAAGTGGCAACTACAAATAGACAAATCTTTAAAAACTGTACAAAAATGTAGTTAGTCCCTGAAATTATAGCTTAGTTTTAACCTGAAGGTTAAAAGTCATCGGTTGGTGACTGTTAACTGGACAGGGCACTTGAAGACTCAGATTCAGTTGACACAGATGAAATGGGTCCTCTCTTTTTTGTCAGTATCTTATGACTTGATCTACTGCTGAAAGTCAGTGCATTCCGGGCAGATTTCTTAAACTTAACACCCAGGAAAGCATAAAGGATAGGGTTGAGACAGCAGTGAAAGTATGCCAGAGCCTCTGTGATTGAGATCCAAGTCTGCAGACTCTGCTCCAGGGCACAGCTATGGGAGATCACATTGAGCAACATCAGGGTATCCACGAAGATCCCCACACAGTACGGCAGCCAGCAGCTGAAGAAGCACAGGACGAGGATGACAGTGGTCTTGAGAGCCTTTCTCTTCAACACCTGACCCTTGGACCCCTGGGACAGCTTGGCGATGATGATGCAGTAGCAGGTGAGGATGACCAACCCGGGAAGGACAAAGCCTACTAGAATGTGCTGGAAACGGAACCCTGCCATCCAGTAGAAGCTAGTTTCCTGGGGGTAAATGCGTTGACAGATGGTTCTGGAGACTCTATTCTGAGCTGTGGCAAACACTGTGTCAGGCACAGTGAGAATCACAGCAGGTAGCCATACAGCTACATAGATCACTCTGTCTGCAAGAAACTTCCTGGTGGTTTGACTATTGGTAGCATGCACCACTGCCAGGTACCTGTCCACACTGATAAAGGCCAGAATGAGGACGCTGCTATACAGGTTGATGGTGTAGATCATATGCACAGCCGTACAGAGGAAACCGCCAAAGTACCAACTGCTGGCCGCATCCACCGCCCAGAAAGGCAACGTGAGGACAAATAGGAGGTCAGCCACCGAAAGATGCAGCCTGTATTTATCAGTCATCGTTTTCACCTTTTTCTGGTAGCCCATCACTATCAATACCAGTCCATTCCCGACGATTCCTAACAGGAATATTATTCCGTAAACTGTCGGTAAGAAGATCCTTTGAAAATCATCACCACTGACTCTGTTGCACGGCTCCTCATAGCCCAAGTCATAATCCCCTGATTCTTCCGAGCTGTTGTCGTTGTAAAAAATGATGGTCTGCAAAAAAAGGGGGAGAAAGTGTAAGTTTATTATAGTTTATAATAAGTCGATTAAATTTAATAATTAGCTGTTTGTGAAAATATAATGTATGCCTATTATAGGGCTACATCTGCTCTATTTGAGAAAATTCTAAAATTCACTTGGAGAAAATGAAATACACACAAAAATAGAGGTCAATTATTGACGATATAATCTGAGAAACATTGCCTAATTGATTCTACAGAAAAACGATCTATAGCCCTATCCCTATATTACATCTATAGAGAGTATTAGCTACGTTTTTGAATGACTGAAATGGTAAAAACTCACCTCGTAATAAGTAGACATCGTGACTGAAAGAGAGCACTGTTTCTCCGCGGGTGCAGTGTATGAGCAACTTTGGTGACCTGAAGCTTCGAATGCGCCTAAATAGCCTACTCCCCTTGCAATAACCCCTTGCGCTCCTCCCAAAGGCGGAGCCCTTGGTCGCGTGTGACACCATGCCGTTTTTAGGGTTATCACAAAAGTGGCCGACGCCCCCTAAATGCGTAGACTATGAGAAATCTAAGTATCCCGTATTTTACATAGGACCGATTCTACGCATGATTTTGAATGACGCCTAAATTGGGGTTTGGAATCTCCGTGCACGGTGCATCTATGTATTTTTCTCACAATAAATCAGCGATGCTCCTCTACATTGATTCGGAGTGCTGTCAGGCATTTGCTGTGATGTGATTTGTCTGATAACAGTTTTCTCCAAACCCAGCCGCGACTCTTTCCACAGGTTGTCACTTTCTAAGTAGGCTACTGTTGTGTCTACACTTTCCAAGTGCTGATTGACCCAACGGGTTTGAAATATCCCTCTCTCCCTTGTGTACTCATTCCCAAGACAGATCATAACCCTGAACTCCATTCTTCTCGCCCTTTTTCAACCAAAGTACTCTCACCATCTCTTATTTCTGTTGAAGTAATCCCCAGCAAGGGTTGGGTGACGACAAGGGGACAGGTCACTATGATCTTTAGTGAAAAAAATTGTCATTCTGTAACCAAATAGCTGAGTATAGCATGCAAAGTTATCCTCTTTGAAATCTGATATGACTTATTGATTGAATGACTCCATCCACTTCACCAGTTCAACATATGTGGGTTGTAAAAGCAAGTGTTTTTATGCACCATACCAATCCCATCGAACACTATACATAATGCAGAGTGCAGACCACCAGTTGATGTGGATAGGAGAAGAGGAAGCAGTTTTATTAGGAACCCTTCTAACAATTTTTTTTTGCACTTTGGCTCAACTCTGTTTTCTGCAGGTCCTGGACTCCCGAGGAGAGGGGCCGGAGAGAGAGAGAGAATGCCCAATGTATGGGAATGGATGTGCTGCTCTTATCAAAGCTAGCCACTGGCAAACAGTTGTTTTCTGTCCCTTTGAAATCGAAAGCTATGGTTGAAGAAGTGCTGATGGATTAAATGTAGAGTAGTGTCTTCCTACATCAAACCCCACACTCTAAAACCACTTCACGCCACACGCAATAATGAATAGAGATTGCAGAGATATTTACTGCAAAAAAATGGTGAATTCCTCCTTCTGGAGGAAGTGAATGCAGATTTGAAAACCTTGTTCTAGGGCTCATAGAAGGTTAAGAAGACCATTACAAACACGTTTTGTGCCTTCAGTACAAATGTTTACCCAACTATTCATTGCATTTTATGTATACTCGTGTTTTAGTAGATAATCCACCATGCATGGAACAACAGAATTTACTGTAAAATACATTAGTCTTGCCCACATTGTTTCTAGTGACCCTTGCATGTAAATTAACCCACTTTGGTTTTAGAGACCCTAATGCTAGATTGAGAGATATAATGTTTGTGGAGGTCATTAAACAAATATAAATGTACTTGATATTTTCACTCTCTTTGTTGTTTTCATTGGCATGCACTTTTTTTTGCACAATCTCTAATGTTTTTCTCTTCCAAAAGACTGCATTGCATAAAAAGTCTGCAGGTCTGCAAACCCCAGTGTAAGATGCAGGAGCTTGCAGATAGCATTCGGCAATCAGAATACAAAATAACTATGAGCTACTTACAATACAAATCAGAAGTGTGAACAGCCGTAAGAGGGCTCTTCAGTCAAGAATGGGTATTAAAATGAAGTAAGAATGCAGGGGAGATAAAGAGAAGAATAAGCAGAGTCTTGTAGAGGTTGAGTCAACAATGGTTGTTTTCCAGTCACAACTCATCCATGGCCCACAGCAAGTTAGCAGAGAACATTTTCATCATGATTGAAGCACTCCAATATCACCTTCACATTTTTGTTACCACATAGAAAATGAGATACACCCTTTGTTGTTGACTTTTGGGTTTCCACCCAAAATAAAGTGTTTTTGAAATATGCTTTTCATCTGTCTGTAAGGAATGCCAACTGGTTGCAGCATATTTAAATGGGCGGGTCTTCAATAAAAGTGTTTTGATTAATTACACAATATGGTTCTTCCATGGATATTTGTCTTGAATGCAAGTACATACCCATTTGATTCCTATACTGAAAAATTAGGAATACAGTCTGGTTTACAGAGCTTTTAATTTTCTCTCTGTTTCTTGTGTTCTCTTTGCCGATAGGTTGATTTACCGACGTAAAACATCTGTTAAAGACTCTGGTAATTTTGTTGTTTGTTTCAACATGTCTGAACATTAAGGTATTCCCAGTATTCATATTGGAATGTACAACTCCAGTATCTAAAATGATTTTATCGGGGTACTACTGTTCTTCATGGTCTGTGGAGTCTTGGGGGAGGGGAAGCTGTTTGCCATCTAGTAGGAGGTAGTAGGGATGAGAGATCCCTCATGCTTGTTTTGGCCTGCTCCCTGTGCTTTTGTGCAAAGTTTGTCTCCTGTAAAGAGAGATGAGGTGAATAGAACCTGAGTAGGGGACACCTCACCCATGAACAGTGGTGATGTTGACAATTAGACATAAAAACAAGCATGTTTGGCTTTACATTGCTCCGAGTAGCTGAAGTTAATCGGAATTAATGTAGGAGGGTGCCAACAAAAAATGTAATTCCTCATTAAATTGGTACTGAAAAATCTTAAAGATTACATTCTTCTTGTGTAGATTTTTTTGTGTTCAGAAAGCTTCCGGAATGCATGTTTGAATGCTTGTGTTTATAGAAAGCCCTAAAAATGTAAACAATAGACCCGCTTTAAGGACAAAGGTTGTCCTTATCTGAGGAAGGCACCTTCAGAAACGTCCTACTTGGGTGCGGGGTGACTGTATTGACTTTAGGAAAGTTCCTCCACTGACATCATTGGTCAAGATATGCCGGTCAGCAGGGCCTTTGCAGTATATGAATCACCTGTCTGTCAGAAATATGACTAATTTCTGAAGTTCTGTTGAAGAAAAACAACAACTTAAACCTTAGGTATGAATTGGAATGTTTCAGACAGTTGTGAAACAAGAGGGGGAGACAGGCAGGTGGGGGGAATAGTGGGAGGATGAGGATAGAAGAACCCGGTGAGGGGATGCATATGTGTGGTTAGAGCTGGGGAGTGTTTACAGCTACATCACAGACTCTGCATGTCAAGTTCTGTTTTATCAATAGAGCAGATTCTCTTTAGAAACAAATATGTATTCTGCTGTTTTTTGAACAACAGCCTATTTGTGACAGGAGGAACGCACCCAAACTTGCCTGAACAAAAAGAGGTTTTGGTTTCACCACCTGTTTAGGGTGAGACCTGTCTACAGTATATAATTCTTACAAGCCAGCTCGTTGTTGCTGCTGGCCGAGGAACAGCCAGACAGACTCTTAGCTGATGTTTAGCATGGTTCCTGTCACAGAGTTGACAGTCTACTTCAAATCAAAGGCTGTCTCTGATTCATTGTTTAAATCTACAAATCAGTAATATGCAACATATTGGTGAAAGAGCTCATTGGGAATGAACTAACACATTCGGCGTAACTCATTGTTGAAAAGTACTGTATTATTGCATTTTGCTGTGATAGCAGTTGCCTACATCAGAACTGGCAGTGAAAGTACATGACTGTGTCCATCTTTCACTTCATGCTTATAAGCGGTCATTTAGCGCTTCTCATACAGAAATATAAAGAGACCTGTGTAAAGTCAGCAAACACAACTTCCTCTGTAAAGGTGGGGTCAAACATGAAGTGGTAGGTTTTCAGAACATCTCTTCATCTACCTTTCTCTACATCTATCAGTTCTGTATAGAGCCAAGTTATTGTGGAATGCTCTGCCACCAGAGGTTACTCAAGCAAAAAGGAAGTTTAGATAAAAAATAATATATATATATATATATATATATATATATATATATATATATTATATCACAGTGCCACTCCTCTTTCTAAATATATTTCAAAATATTTTTTTAAATATGAATTTTGTGTAATATCGTATGTTGTTCTTGTCTATTACTGTTCTGTACTTTGTAATGTATTTGTACGTTTTATGTGGACCCCAGTAAGAGTACCTGCTGCATGTGTTGTAGCTAATGGATCCTAATAAACTAAACCCCGATGACACAAATCCTGCCACTGTGTGACCTGACATGGGTTCACTCAGTAGTAGAAGCTTGAAAAAAGGGATGAGCCAATAAAATTGAAATAGGTGACACTTCCCGTGAGGCTGTTGGGGAAGTGTATATCCAATTGGCTTGGAGCCCAAGTATAAGCCACAGCAGTGGTTGAGAAACGTAGTCTTATGTTTTATAAGGGAAGGGTGTTTTTATGTGTGTCCATGATAAATGCAACACGGGTTCCCTTTCCTTTGTTCCTAACGGCTAAATTGTGGTTTGCGGTGTGCAATAGCCTTTAACAAACACCCAGTCTTCTTTTGTGAGATCTCAAATATTACAGTTGATATTACAAAAATAGACCATGCAGCTCAAAGAATTCTGCATTTAGGCCTACCCCTCTCTATGTAAACATTCATTTCAGTGGTTTATAAAATAATTCTAATTTAGTTATTTTTGTGCTCTAGAACACTGGTTCTCAATCCTGGTCCTGGGGCTGCACATTTTTGTTTTTGCCCTAGCCCTACACAACTGATTCAAATTAAAAACTCATCATGAGGCTTTGATGATTTGAATCAGGTTTGTAGCGCTAGAGCAAAAACAAAAATGTGCACCCCTCTGGGTCCCCAGGACCAGGATTGAGAACCACTGCTCTAGAAGAGAACTGTTTTCTGCTTCAATATTCAATGAAGGACAGGTGATTTAGCATATAATTCAATAGCTCCCCGTCAGTCTGAGTGATTCTCCTTCAGTGCTCCTCTTTCCGTGGGCAGCAGGAGAGCTCTTTGCAGCACCTATTTGTGACAGAAGGCAATGAAAGGGATCACCGCAGACTGCCTTTCAAGCTTTCACTAGTCTGAGACATCCATATGGCCCGGGTAGCTTTTAGAGGATAGGGAAGGCCCCATCCAATGTATAGGCAGGTCAGCACTGCCCTGATCTACTTAGATAAGAGGAACAATAGTCCAGATGACAGTAGATAAGGTTTATAGACAGTCTGAGGAGATCAAGTCATAAACCTGCTGTTAATCCAGACTTAATTCAAATCCCCTGCATTAGCACTCAGTGAGACATCAACATGCGGATAAGCCTCACTATTGAACACATTCATATCTTCATTATCAATTGGTGCATTGTTACAGAATACATCAAATGATGCTTTATTAATTGAAAAGGGAATAGATGTACTTCAGTATAGCAGATTGAACATTTAAAAAAAAAAGTGTTTTGATTTAAGATTGCTTGTCACTTTCCTTTCTCTCGGACGAGAACAAAAATAGCTTTAAAACATGGGAATCATGTGGTGAGCATGGATACATCTGACTATTTGCACATTGTTCCACATTAAGATGAGATCTTCATTAGCTTTATAAATGTTACGTAGATGGAGCATTTTTAACATCCTCTCTGCAAAGACACAACGTTACATCAGATCTGTCACCTCTGGCGTTTGCTTTCAGGCCTGATTTATAGCTCCACTCATCACGGTCGGACTGAGCCCATTAACTATTTAACTCTGATGGAAATACAACATAATTGATAATTCCTCTCAAGGCATGACCCTTTCAATGAGTAGATAGTTGGAATATACTATGTTATGGCATGGATCTGTCCCAAACACTAGAAAACAAAGAACCAATGGATGGATATCAGCCCAGCTAGAGAGACACTTTTTTACTTCTGCTCTGGGGCCTTGAAGTCTGAAAGGCGACACAGAGGGTCCTTCTTGCCTGAAGCGAGAACAAAACAAATAGTTGTTTTCTTTTTATTTTCCTGTTGTCTCTAGGAAAGAGTAATAGAAAGTAAAACAGGCACCTGGTTTGTTTTTGCTCTCTTTCACAGGAAGTGAGCTATAATTATGAGCCCCCAAGTGAAACTGTACTCCTAATTATAGTGCGTTCAGTCGTCTGGTGCTCCCAAGGAGCCAGTATGAATGGGTTGCCAGCTGGGGTTTGTGTTTGAGTAGGAACAAAAGCAGTTCCTCAGACTGATTATTGGCAATGTTCATTATTTCACTCAATTTCTTTGACGTGAATGCGACAGTTGATTTAGGCGTCCTCTTTAGAACTCAAACTAGCAGAAATGCACAGTGGTATGATATAACACTTTTTTGTTGTATTCCGGAAGAATAAGGTAGTTTCCCATGAGAATAATACAATTGGTGGGTTTTAAAGCAATGTAAACAACCCCCTCTTCCTCAGTGGTATAGTTTCCTCCTTGTGTAGTCTCTGTGGACAGATCCTAAAGGATCTCACTCTGGGCCCGAGGGCTTTGTAATCTGCTGGCTTTTGGTTTATTTTCCCAGAGTTTGAGGCACAATAGAAATATTTTCTTGCTAAATACTTAAGATCCCTTTGCTGATATGGAGGGTTTATTTTCCTTGCTTGCTCCCCTGAATCCTTAGAGGATTGTTTTTGACTAAATATAGATCTGGTGTAAATAATACATTTGGGTTTTCTGATCATTGACCAGTGTCCTGTCCCACTTGTTGATTATTTGATAGGGATAAGTTAGGCCCTTTAAAACAGGAGGTAAAGGGTGGTTTACTGCTCATTGACCAATGTGCTGTCTACCTTGTTGATTATTTAATAGGGATAAGTTAGGCCATTTAAAACAGGAGGTAAATGATGGTTTACTGCTCATTGAACATCAACATCTCTTTTTATGGAACACAAACATAGCCCTTTAATGAGTCAGAGCTTCTTCTTTGGTTGGTTAATTGTTTCATGAGGTGCAATTTGTGGAAAACTCAGCTCAGATATATTGGCAATATCTGTGTGAAATGTATTTCTGAAGTAAATCTGTTTTTACTCATTAGATGTGAGGTGCAGGTATTTTGAGAAAGAAAATAGGACTGTCTGGAAATGTCCCATATGTCTCTGTTTGTTGAACTCTCTCATAAGACTCCTGAGCTTACGGCCAGAATTAAATGATCTTTTATCTGTCTTCCAACCTCGAGATAATCAAGGATTTTACAGAGCTTGTTAGCAGCCACGTATAAACTGATACTGTATTGACTGATTGTCATCTGTCAAGGACCCAGACACTTTGATATTTGTTTTGGGCTATAGGCATCTAAGGCAGACCAAAGGCTTATCAAGTGTCAGCAGCAGACACTCTCTGTTATCAGCTGCATCTACATTGCTGTAAGAGCTGGGTCCTTCAGTTATCTTTGTCTACAGTGGTCATGTGTTTACTTTGGTCCTGTATCAAGACAAGCCTTGTGTATTTGCTTGTTTTATAATACATTAATACACTGTAGCTACCACATACGCTATACATCTGTGTCATTCCCATAGTAGAAATATCTTGTATCAAAACATAATGTAAAAACATTTGTGTGCCTGTTTTAAGCACAATGATCCAAATGGGTCCCGTTTGGTCAGGAATCGCACAGAAATCGTACATATGTAGTTATAGCCATGTTCATGAAGCAGAGATTCCTTTATATTTCACACTTATTTGTATCAAAGGTGATTGTTCAGAACAGGCTGCCTGCCAACTTACAGTACTGCAGTGAAACCTCCGGACGCTCATCATTCAGTCATCGTTCACCTCTCCAACAGAGGGCACAGCCGTCGGCTTTCACTCTTCCTTCAAATCAAATCAATGTCTGTTCCATCATGGAGCCCCATTGCTTCAGGGGCTAGTTAGGATCAATCTGCAGGGTATTGTCTTGCAGGGTGATGTCTGTTCACTAGCTAGCTTCTTATATCTGGGACTGAGGCACGTGTGCCTATAGACTAATTGAATTATCAGGGGTAGCACGCTCCCTTGGGATATTTCCATATGGTTTCATATGTATCTGACAATATTAGGTGACTAGAAGATATATGGAGCGTTGGGCCAGTAACCGAAAGGTTGCTGGATCGTCTCCCTGAGCTGACAAGGTAAAACTCTTTTCTTTTACCCCTGAACAAGGCAGTTAACCCACTCTTCCCCACAAGGCTGTCATTGTAAATAAGAATTTGTTCTTAACTGACTTGCCTATTTAAATAAAGGTGAGATAATATTTTTGTATTATTACATTTTATATATCAGAACTGTCTTCTGTGTCTTAGTGGAGATTCTCAGTGCATATCAGGTAGTCCGAGTCCTTAGACGTTATTCAATTATTGTGATTATGATCCAAAGGTGATTTTTTATGTATTTCAAATAACTTGCTTTTGTCCTCTCCTGTGACCTCCAACACCCCAGTATGTCAGTCAGTACATCAGTCTTACTCGCCTAACAATGTCCAAAAAGAGTTACTCAACCACAGACTCTGTGCCTGTGCCTCTCCCTCAAGACAACAGTCTCCCATTTCCAAGCTATTCTCTTTAGCCATGATTCATTGAATGTAGTACTTTTAGTGCCCACGGGCAGGTTTTCATAATAGGCAAAAGAAAGGTTGTTTAGTAAATCATAATTTACCTCAGGCCACTTCAGGGCATTCTCTCCAAAGGGATTGTGATGGCATATTCCCTTTGTAACTGAGAGTAAAATGAATACAATAAATCACATCATAAAATGAATACACTTTGCAGTCAGTTACATACTGTAATGTTGGGCCTCGGACAACTATTTCCTTTGTTCTACTGCTGCAAAAATGCTCTTCTAGTTGTTTAATGTAGGATCAGTGTGGCAATATCTCATTCCATCCAAACACAAGGTCCATCTTTATTTCAGAGGGAGATAATCCAACAAAAATCCAATCCAGGAAGAACAAATATCCTTTTCAAATATCAACCATATGAACAAATGGTGCAAACAGACTTTCTGTTCAACATACGGTTGTGAGAATATACCCATCACTACCCGTGTATGTTATTGGCATCACCAGTTAATCTTAGCCGAAACAAGCACATAAACACACAGTGAGATATGCCTCAAGATGGGTGCAGACATGCAGCTTTTCGTTTTACAGTCTTTTGTGACCAACTTTTTATTCAGTTTTGTCATTGTTAGGATGCCACCTTTCTAACAAGTCAGGTCGTTAAATTTCTGCCCTGCGAGAGCTTCCTCGGTCAACTGTAAGTGCTGTTATTGTGAAGTGGAAACGTCCAGGAGCAACAACGGCTCAGCCGTGAAGTGGTAGGCCACACAAGCTCACAGAACGGGACCGGCGGGTGCTGAAGCACGTAGCGCGTAATAATTGTCTGTCCTCGTTTGCAACATCATCAGCAGCATACCACCCTGCATCCCACTGCTGTCTTGCTTCTGAAACCTAGCAGGGTTGGTCCTGGTAAGTCCCTGGATGGGAAACCAGATGCTGCTGGAAGTGGTGTTGGAGGGCCAGTAAGAGGCACCCTTTCCTCTGGTCTAAAATGTTTTCCCAATTCCTCAGGGCAGTGATTGTGGGCATTTCCCTTTGTAGGGTGCCATCTTTCAAATGGGATGTTAAACGGGTGTCTTGACTCTCTGTGGTCACTAAAGATCCCATGGCACTTATTGTAAGAGTAGTGGTGTTAACCCTGGTGTCCTGGCTAAATTCCCAATCTGGCCTTCATACCATCATGGCCACCTAATCATCCCCAGCTTACAATTAACTCCTTCATCCCCCTTCCTCTCCCCTGTAACTATTCCTCAGGTGGTTGCTGTAAATGAGAATGTGTTCTCAGTCAACTTACCTGGTAAAATAAGGGTTAAATAAAATAACACTGCCTCTGAAAGCAACGTCAGCACAATAACTATTAGTCGGGAGCTTCATGAAATGGGTTTCCATGGCCAAGCAGCCGCACACAGGTGTAATAGCACCATGCGCAATGCCAAACGTGTGTGATGTAAAGCTTGTCGCCATTGGACTCTGGAGCAGTGGAAACATGTTCTCTGGAGTGATGAATCACACTTCACCATCTGGCAGTCCGACGGACGAATCTGGGTTTGGCGGATGCACCAATGAATAGTTCCAACTGTAAAGGTTGGTGGAGGAGGAGTAATGGTCTGTGGCTGTTTTTCATGGTTCGGGCTATGCCCCTTAGTTCCAGTGAAGGGAAATCTTAACGCTACAACATACAATGAATGACATTCTAGACCATTCTGTGCTTCCAACTTTGTGGCAACAGTTTGGGGAAGGCCTTTTCCTGTTTCAGCATGGCAATGCTCCTGTGCACAAAGCAAGGTCCATATAGAAATGCTTTGTGGAGATCGGTGTGGAAGAACTTGACTGGCCTGCACAGAGCCCTGACCTCAACCCCATCGAATACCTTTGGGTTGAATTGGAACGCCGACTGCGAGCCAGGCGTAATCGCCCAACATCAGTTCCCGACCTCACTAATGCTCTTGTGGCTGAATGGAAGCAAGTCCCCGGAGCAATGTATTAATCCAGGGCTTTTGATTGGGGAAGCAGCGAACCCTCGCTGTGGGGACAACGCTGCCAATGAATATCCGAATGAAGCCAGTGACAGAGATGCTTAGCTCAATGTTATCAGTGGAGTCTCGGAACATATTCCAATCAGCGCTAGCAAAGCAGTCCTGTAGCATAATCTCTGATTCTGGTGACCATTTCTCAACAAAGTGAGTCACAGGTACTTCCTGTTTGAGTTTCTGCTTGTAAACAGGAAGCAGGAGTACGTAATCATGATCTGATTTGCCGAATGGCGGACGAGGTTGTAACGGTAATCGTATGGAGTAGACCAAGGCACAGCGGGTTGAGTGCTCATATTTACTTTTATTGAACACATAAAGAAAACAAGAAAACGAACGAACGACAAACAGTCTTGCAGGCTAAACACAGCAGTGCAAAAACAACTTCCCACCAAACCCATTACAAAAACACCCTCTATATAGGACCTTCAATCAGAGGCAATGAGGAACAGCTGCCTCCAATTGAAGGTCCATCCAATAACCCTAAACATAGAACTAAAAAGACTAGACCAGAACATAGAAATATACTAACATAGAACATAACCAAAAACCCCGGAACACTCTAAACAAACACCCCTCTACCTAAACACATAGCCCAACAAACCCCGAAACACTCTAAACAAATACCCCCTGCCACGTCCTGACCAAACTATAATAACAAATAACCCCTTTCCTGGTCAGGACGTGACAGAGGCAAGGCCTTGTATGCTTGCTTGTGGGTAGAATTGCAATGTTCTAGGGCTTTATTGCCTCTAGTGGCATTGAAGACGCCCCCCACGATTTCCCCGACTCCACTTTCCTGTCTGCCTGGTGAATGGAGAATCCATCGAGTTGGATAGTATCTGTCCAAGAGCCATGTTTCAGAAAAGCAAAGAATATTGCAGTTTCGAGAGTCCTGTTGGTAGCAAATCCGCGATCGGAGGTCATCCATCTTATTTTCAAGTGACTGTATATTGGCCAGTAGAATGGAGGGAAGAGGTGACTGGTTTTCCCTTCAACTTAATCTCACCAGAAATGTGTGTTATTTCCTTCAATTAACAAATTGCCTGGGCCAGGGGTTCCACGCATAACAAGAATAGTAGAGGTGAAATTGGATCACCTTGTCTGCTGCTTCTAGTGATTCTGAACGGAGCAGAACAGATATGGCCTGTTATAACTATGTCTGAGGGATTGGCATATAGTACTTTAATCATATTAATAAAATTGGAGCCAAGTCCCATATGTTCCAAGACAGACCAGAGATATGACCATTCAAGCCTATGAAAAGCTTTTTCTGCATCGAGAGATAATATAGCCAATGAGCTGTTGTTTCTGATGAAGCATCTAAGATATGTAATAGTTGACGGAGGTTATCCGAGGATAAACGCTTTTTAACAAATGCACTTTGGTTTGTGTGTATCAATTTGGGTAAGTAAGTCTCGAGACGGGACGACAACATTTTGGAAAATCTGTGTTTATCAAAGATAGTGGGCGATAGTGGGAACACTGGGTGGCATTCTTACCTTTTTTTTTATAAAAGTGAAATTAGTGCTGTATCCACATCTCTCTCAAATTAATCTTTGCGAATGGCTCTATTAATAATTTCAATCAATAGTGGACCTAATTGATTCCAACATTTTAAATAGACATCAGGAGGAATACTGTCCCATCCAGGTGATTTGCCTTTACTCATGCTATCCAATGCCTTTTTGAGTTAATTGAGAGCGATTTGGGCTCCCAGCGAGGTGGCTTCCTCTGTTGAGATTACCATGGAAATAATGGTGGATTCTTACTCGATGGATGGCAAATTCTGCTCTCTGTCTTATCAATAAATTAAGCTCCGTCTTGACTTTGGAAAGAGTAATAGCTACCTTGTTTAAAAAGAGTGTTTGCTCTAACACAGTTAACAACATTTCCAATTCTGATATCTTCCTTAATTGTGATTTATTCAACCCATATGCAAATGCAGTTGCATTATTTTCTATAAAACCTTTGGTGGCATCCCATAGAATCCGGGGGGTCATCGACTGAATGACAGAATGTAGAATTTTGCAGTAATGACATTTTGTTATAATAAAATGCTGAAATGCCCTGTTGGGGCTCGTTTAGGGGGGATACTGACATTTGAAGTTGGCAGTAGTAAGCGTGGTGGTCAGACAAAGCTCATATGTGGGATTTCTATTTTTTTGATCAAAGAAAATAGATGTGTAGATAAGAGTATGATATCAATTCGTGAGAATGATTTATGCCTGTTTTAGTAGAAAGTGTACTCTTGCTTTAGGATTATGTGCTCGCTAAGCATCAATAAGGTTGTAATCAGAGTATATGCTGGAACGCCTTGGTTGCATGTGGATTGTAGTTGATCTTATTACATTTGTCCAGCGTGTAAATTAAAAAAAAAAAATAATAATGTATGCCTGTACCAATAAACAGATGGAATTCAGTTAGTTCTAACGAAATGCTGTTCAGAGAATCAAAAAACGTAGTATTATATGAATTTGGATCGTACACATACATTTTCTTTCCATTATGGATACATTTAAGGAAAGTGATTCTGCCTTCTTGTTCTTCACCTTTTCCCAAGATGGTAATTTTGAGTTTCTTATGTATCATTATGATTACACCTTTAGTTTTGTTTGGGACTGATGAAAAAGCAGCCAGTTTGCACAAATTGTTCTCTGTTCTATTTTTTACAGTCTCTCCTGACAAAACTCCTACTAAACAGTCAGCAGCTGTTACCTCGACGACAGTGGTGTCCCACAGCTTGTTGTTGTTGTCTGTCTGCTTACTCATTACTGATCACACCACAACTTTGCCTTTACTTCTGTCTGTCTGCTGAATGATGTGTGTCCTCTGATAGATGAGCCAGATGCTGAGAGCCGAAGGGGCTGCTGTGAAATCAATAGGCCTCACAGATTGATGAGTCACTATCACACAGACTCATCTACCCCACGCCTTTGCACTTCCCTGATCTTGGTTTGTGTAAGAGCTAGAAGAACAAGAAAGACGAACCCAGCTAACAACAAACGTTCCCACAACAAGAGAGAATGTTCCCTTAAGAGTCTCATTAGTTCATTACCTAACGTTTTCAGAGGAATGTTCCAGTGATGCTTCAAACAGAACTTACCCAGAACGTGGTTACCATGTTCTCAGAATATTCAATATTAATGTTTCATTGGAACGTGTTTTTTGTGGGTTAGGAGAATATTCCAACAACGTCCCAACAAACATACACAGAACATGGTTGCCATGTTCTCAGAATATAAGATATTAATGTTCTAGAAAGGTTTCATGGGAATGTTGCAAAAACTTTCCTGTGTCCAACAATGTTTTGGTATTTTTTTAATTAATCCACTGTTTATACAGTGACAAAATGTTTTGCATGTCAGCAGTCAAGTTTTCAAGATATAATATGTGTCACTTGCCACATCATCATTATATAGTTTTTGAGTGGATTGTACCTTTCAAGTGAAAATTCTCCTAACTCAAAATGCAAAACATGCTAAATAGATTCTCAGGCTGTTTTTAGCTAACATACTGTACATAGAATGTTCCCGTAACTAACGGAAAACTGGACACTCAAACACCAGGGGAACATTACAGGTAACATTACAAAAACGTTCTCTGGGAAGTGAGTGTACTTCTTTTTGTGTCTGCTGCATGCACACTGTCGAACTGATGACAGATTGTGTCAAAATACTCTTCCTGTTTACACCATCATTAATTGTCAGAGACCATTTGGAAATGAAGGATCTGTCTTATCAGGCTAAAATCAGTAGTCTGTAAAAAGGTAATAGTTTACCAAGGTAACTCTAAAAAAGGTCTCCTACAATACTGTGGTATACAGTGGAACTAATCCTGTGGAAACAAGTGGCGAGTTTCACTTCCCATGAATTAACTAAACCAAACAATCTCTGTACCGACGGCATTAACCCTTATAGAAAGAGACACTGGATAAATATTTAATGGCTCTGAAGTCCTCCTCATTAGTGCGTTCCTCTGATTTGGTCATTGTGCTTGTATAGTACCCTCTATAAGGCAGATGGCCTGTTCTCCCAGTTGAGGATGGGGGAGGTGGGGGGATGAAGTGTGCCTGGTCTGTAGTCAATGACCAGTGCTTAGCTCAACAGGCCATAGGCACAAAGGCCAAAGGCATTAAGGCGGTGACATCCCCAGGTCACTGTGAAAGCCTACGAGTGGAGCCCGGTCAGTGTGCTTTGTGGCTCTGGACAATGCAGGACGGCATATATGGAGCAGGGCCATACTCAGCTCAGTGTGGCAACCCTCCTACTGAGAGGCTTTACACCAGCTGTTCATTGAGCAGAAAAGGACATATCCATGGGTTGTGTTACTACCAGACGATTGGTGTGCAGTATTTATATTTGTTCAACTGAAATTAGGAATACTCCGTTTAGCCACACATTCGAGGGACTACAGAAATTAGACATTCAGAAAATACACAGTTCAATAATTTGTTTTGGACCGGTCAACTGAAAACTGTCTCTGTGATGGTAAGGGAAAGATTACCCTGGCTGACCCTTTCAAAGATGATGTGTTTACTCAGTGTGTGTCAAGTTATTAGTGTAACTAACAAGCTCTCACAGGTGCCTAACTTTAACCCTTCAAGTGACCCGCAAATAACGTACATAAAAGAGTTGCAAATGTGAGTAAATGCTCTTTTACACTGTCACCGTGGTTCATCCATCCAAACCCTGATAAGATTTAAAGCTTGGGCAAGTTAAAACAGTAGACTTTTTAAGGTCATCAGTCATTTACAGATTATATCACCATCTAATTTGTGAAGATGACACAATGTCAGACCTCTGGTTTTGCTTTTAAAGTAATATATAACACCACTGAAATATGTATAATAATTAAAGAGGTGGTTGGAATAGCATCAATCACAGTGAAGTATAGTAGGCCTACTAGTTCTAAATGACAGTGGTGAAAAAAGTACCCAATTGTCATACTTGAGTAAAAGTATAGGTACCTTAATAGAAAGTTACTCAAGTAAAAGTGAAAGTCAGCAAGTAAAATACTACTTGAGTAAAAGTCTAAAAGTATTTGGTTTTAAATATACTTAAGTATCAAAAGTAAATGTAATTGCTAAAATATTCTTAAGTATAAAAGTAAAAGTAGAAATAACTTAAAATTCCTTATATTAAGCAAAGCAGACTACACCATTTTCTTTTCTTTTTGACATTTACGGATAGCCAGGGGCACACTCCAACACTCAGAGATTATTTACAAAAGATGCATTTGTGCTTAGTGAGTCCGCCAAGCCAGAGGCAGTAGGGATGACCACGTGTTCTCTTGATAAGTGCCTGAATGTCACGACTTCCGCCGAAGTCGGTCCCTCTCCTTGTTCGGGCGGCGTTCGGCGGTCGAAGTCACCGGCCTTCTAGCCACCGCCGATCCACTTTTCATTTTCCATTTGTTTTGTCTCTGGCTTACACACCTGGTTTCCCTCACCCAATTACCTGTTTATTATTTAACCCTCTGTTCCCCATGTTTGGTTGTGAGTGATTGTTTGTTGTATTGTGGTCCGTATTTGTGGGCTTGGTAATTCTCTTGTATGTTGATGACTTTGAGTAAAGTTATTTTTATTTACTCATCTCTGCTGTCCTGCGCCTGACTCCTCTGCACCAGCTACACATAGATCCTTACAGTGAATTTGACTATTTTCCAGTCCTGCTAAGCAATCAAAATGTAACAAGTACTTTTGATTGTCAGGGGAAATGTATGGAGTAAAAATCGCAATATTTTCTTTAGGAATGTAGTAAAGCTAAAGTAAAAGTTGTCAAACATTTCAACAGTAAAGTACATACACCCTAAAGTAATACTTTTACGTATTTTTACTGAAGTACTTTACACCAATGCTAAATGATAAGAGGTATATCTTGACATTAGGACCCACCGTGGTTGACACAAATATAATTGTTAACATTGTTGGGAGAAGTGGTTCTAAGAGAGCACAACTCAAAACACAAAACACTGGAAACAAGGTGTCACATGAAGTTCGATGTTGTTTTTGAGTTTTATTCTTTAAGAACAATTCTCATGCTGTTTTTCAAACATCTTCTTCCCGGTTTCAGCTAAAGCTGTCACTATAGATTCTTATTAAGTTGAATTTATAACGCAGTAAATGAGATTCTAAGCCTCCCTCTCGGGTCACTCTAGGGTTGGACATATGACACAGTGACCATAAATCTCTGCCCCAGCGACCCCTTGTCACTCTCTAATGCCTGTGATTGGTTAACAAAGACAGATCAGGGTCAGACCTGGTTGTTTTGACTTCAGTGATAAAATTACTCTGCCTGTTAGAGGTTCACCACCCCCTGCTCCAAGTCACAGAAACACACAAGTAGCATGTGCATTACCACTTAGACAACTGTCTATTGCATAATTATGTGTGCACTTGTTGTGTTTTTGTTTGTGTATACTTTTCACTTTCTAAAGAGAAGCACCAAAAACACAGAGACAACTAACTGAAGACCTGGCAGGGAAAACTATGTAAAGAATCACCCTTGGGTGGTATTTTATGACGCCTAGACCTCTGTTGTAAAAGAGAATCCTGTCTGTGTGGTGAGTGCTCTTCTATTCACATTTATCTGTTGTATATTATGTGGAAGGACTGAAAGCCATTGGAGGAATTGCCTGTGTGCGCCATTGTATCTGATATGAATTATGTTTCAGGCCATGAAGAGAAAAGCCAATAGATGGTGCTAATCTTTTCCTTTATTTATTAATTTCTATAATAATTTAGTAACTACATAACTCGTGCATACTTCTACTGATCTAGGATCTTAATAACAACTAATTCGTAACATATAGTACGAATTGGATTCGTAACACATATCATAAGAATTGCAAAACCAAAAAATTACAGAAAATAACATATCATATGAAATGGATGATGTAGTACACAATTTGATGACATGGAACACAAAAAAAGCGGGGAGAGAACATTCCCCTTTCCTGCAGTCAAATGGCCTAGTGGCCTCATGGGTGGAATATTATAAATATTTCTCATAATTTCATAATTCAAAAACATTATTTAAAACAATATGCAAAAATCCAGTGTTTCTATGTCAAACGGTTTTGTTATACAGTATTTCAGTCTTCTGTTATGTATATAAAGTGTAGTATTAGGATGCAAACTCAACAATGAATACATTTCAACCCTATATCTGACATGATGCAGGTGTATTCTTTTTTTAAACCCATAACCATGTATGTGAGGTGTATACTTTTGTTTCAAAGTATATTTGTTAAGACTACCAAGAAACACTGATTTAGCCCACTGCAGTAAAAGGTTAATGTCAAACAGAACTTACCCAGAACGTGGCGGCCATGTTCTCAGAATATCTAATATTAGTTTTCTAGACATGTTTCATGGGACATTGAAAAAACCTTAACGTGACCAGTTTTCCGAGGGTTAGGAGAATATTCCATCAACATCACACTAAACATACACAGAACATGGTCGCCATGTTCTCAGAATATAAGATATTAATGTTCTGGACACGTTTCATGGGAACGTAACAAGAACATTAATGTGTCCAGTTTTCTGATGGTTAGGATAATGTTCCATCAATGCACATAGTCCAGGTAGCCATTTGATTAGAACAGGGCTCCGGGCAGCCGAGCGGAAATGGAGGAAAACTCGCCTCCCTGCGGACCTGGCATCCTTTCACGCCCTCCTCTCTACATTTTCCTCTTCTGTCTCTGCTGCTAAAGCCACTTTCTACCACTCTAAAGCATCTGCCTCTAACCCTAGGAAGCTCTTTGCTACCTTCTCCTCCCTCCTGAATCCTCCTCCCCCCCTCCTCTCTCTCTGCGGATGACTTCGTCAACCATTTTGAAAAGAAGGCTGATGACATCCGATCCTCGTTTGCTAAGCCAAACGACACCGCTGGTCCTGCTCACACTGCCCTACCCTGTGCTTTGACCTCTTTCTCCCCTCTCTCTCCAGATGAAATCTCGCGTCTCGTGACGGCCGGCCGCCCAACAACCTGCCCACTTGACCCTATCCCCTCCTCTCTTCTCCAGACCATTTCCGGAGACCTTCTCCCCTACCTCACCTCGCTCATCAACTCATCCTTGACCGCTGGCTACGTCCCTTCCGTCTTCAAGAGAGCGAGAGTCGCACCCCTTCTGAAAAAACCTACACTCGATCCCTCCGATATCAACAACTACAGACCAGTATCCCTTCTTTCTTTTCTCTCCAAAACTCTTGAACGTGCCGTCCTTGGCCAGCTCTCCTGCTATCTCTCTCAGAATGACCTTCTTGATCCTAATCAGTCAGGTTTCAAGACTGGGCATTCAACTGAGACTGCTCTTCTCTGTGTCACGGAGGCTCTCCGCACTGCTAAAGCTAACTCTCTCTCCTCTGCTCTCATCCTTCTAGACCTATCTGCTGCCTTTGATACCGTGAACCATCAGATCCTCCTCTCCACCCTCTCCGAGCTGGGCATCTCCGGCGCGGCCCACGCTTGGATTGCGTCCTACCTGACAGGTCGCTCCTACCAGGTGGCGTGGCGAGAATCTGTCTCCGCACCACGTGCTCTCACCACTGGTGTCCCCCAGGGCTCTGTTCTAGGCCCTCTCCTATTCTCACTATACACCAAGTCACTTGGCTCGGTCATATCCTCACATGGTCTCTCCTATCATTGCTACGCAGACGACACACAATTAATCTTCTCCTTTCCCCCTTCTGATAACCAGGTGGCGAATCGCATCTCTGCATGTCTGGCAGACATATCAGTGTGGATGACGGCTCACCACCTCAAGCTGAACCTCGGCAAGACGGAGCTGCTCCTCCTCCCAGGGAAGGACTGCCCGTTCCATGATCTCGCCATCACGGTTGACAACTCCCTTGTGTCCTCCTCCCAGAGTGCTAAGAACCTTGGCGTGACCCTGGACAACACCCTGTCGTTCTCCACTAACATCAAGGCGGTGACCCGATCCTGTAGGTTCATGCTCTACAACATTCGCAGAGTACGACCCTGCCTCACACAGGAAGCGGCGCAGGTCCTAGTCCAGGCACTTGTCATCTCCCGTCTGGATTACTGCAACTCGCTGTTGGCTGGGCTCCCTGCCTGTGCCATTAAACCCCTACAACTCATCCAGAACGCCGCAGTCCGTCTGGTGTTCAACCTTCCCAAGTTCTCTCACGTCACCCCGCTCCTCCGCTCTCTCCACTGGCTTCCAGTTGAAGCTCGCATCCGCTACAAGTCCATGCTGCTTGCCTACGGAGCTGTGAGGGGAACGGCACCTCCGTACCTTCAGGCTCTGATCAGGCCCTACACCCAAACAAGGGCACTGCGTTCATCCACCTCTGGCCTGCTCGCCTCCCTACCTCTGAAGAAGCACAGCTCCCGCTCAGCCCAGTCAAAACTGTTCGCTGCTCTGGCACCCCAATGGTGGAACAAGCTCCCTCACGACGCCAGGACAGCGGAGTCAATCACCACCTTCCGGAGACACCTGAAACACCACCTCTTTAAGGAATACCTGGGATAGGATAAAGTAATCCTTCTACCCCCCCCCCCCCCCCCCGAAAGATTTAGATGCACTATTGTAAAGTGGTTGTTCCACTGGATATCTTAAGGTGAATGCACCAATTTGTAAGTCGCTCTGGATAAGAGCGTCTGCTAAATGACTTAAATGTAAATGTAATGTAAATGATTAGCTGTTCAGGAGTCTTATGCCTTGGCGTAGTCCTCCAGCGATTTTTTTACTTTTACTATTGAAAAGTGATATCCCAGGTATAAATACAGTAAAGTACACACTAAAGGGTAACAAAAATGAGTTTTGAGCAAAATAGTGCAAACTTCAAAGAGTAGGGCATTCAAGGAGTTGGTCTGATGGGAATCCGTGATGTCATCGGCCTCCCCCCTTGGTTGTGGAACAATAGAGGCGCAATAGAGAACAAAAGAGGAAAGGCCCACCACCCACTTGTGCTATGCCATGACTTACCGTGACCACCTACTGAGATTTGCCTTTTGTTAAGTAAATCTGGTGTTAAATAAGGTGAAAATTAGACTGGAGTTCCACTCCCAACTCCCAATCACAGATGCTGCTCCCGAGTGGTGCAGCAGTCTAAGACACTGCATTTCAGTGCCTGAGGCATCACTACAGACACCCTGGTTCAAATCCAGGCTGTATCACAACTGGCTGTGATTGGGAGTCACACAGGGTGGTGCATGTTTGGCTGGTGTAGGCAGCCAATGTAAATAAGAATTTTTTCTTAACTGACTTTTCTAGTAAAATAAAAATTATGTTCTAGACATGTTTCATTGCAATGTTGCATTAACATTCCTTTGTCCAACAACGTTTAAAACACAGGACATTCTGCCATAGTCCCCTGGAGGCTGTTGGCTTGCTCAAATCAAATCAAACTTTATTTGTCACATGTACTGAATACAACAAGTATCAAGTACCTTACCGTGAAATGCTTACTTACAAGTCCTTAACCAAAAGAGCAGTTCAGGAAGAGTTAATAAAATATTACCAAATAAACTAAAGTAAAAAAATTATAAAAAGTAACACAATAACATAACAATAACGAGGCTATATACAGAGGGTAGCAGCAGTGTACAAAACAAATGGGGGGGGGGGGTCAGTGTAATTAATTGCCATTTGATTAATTGTTCAGCAGTCTTATGGCTTGGGGGTAGAAGCTGTTAAGGAGCCTTTTGGTCCTAGACTTGGCGCTCCGGTATCGCTTGCCGTGCGGTAGCAGAGAAAACAGTCTATGACTTGGGTGACTGGAGTCTCTGACAATTTTATGGGCTTTCCTCTGACACTGCCTATTATATAGGTCCTGGATTGCAGGAAGCTTGGCCCCAGTGATGCACTGGGCCGTACGCATTACCCTCTGTAGCGCCTTATGGTCAGATGCTGAGCAGTTGCCATACCAGGCTGTGATGCAACCGGTCAGGATGCTCTCGATGTTGCAGTTGTAGAACTCTTTGAGGATCTGGGGACCCATGCCAAATGTTTTCAGTCCCCTGAGGAGGAAAAGGTTTTGTCGTGCCCTCTTCACGACTGTCTTGGTGTGTTTGGACCATGATAGTCCGTTGGTTATGTGGACACCAAGGAACTTGAAACTCTCGACCCGCTCCACTACAGCCCCATTGATGTTAATGGGGGCCTGTTCAGCCTTTCTTTTCCTGTAGTCCACGATCAGCTCCTTTGTCTTGCTCACATTGAGGGAGAGGTTGTTGTCCTGACACCACACTGCCAGTTCACTGACCTCCTCCCTATAGGCTGTCTCATCATTGTCGGTGATCAGGCCTACCACTGTTGTGTCATCAGCAAACTTAATGATGGTGTTGGAGTCGTGTTTGGCCACGCAGTCATGATTGAAGAGGGAGTACAGGAGGCGACTAAGTACAAACCCCTGAGGGGCCCCAGTGATGAGGATCAGTGATGCAGACGTGTTGTTGTCTACCCTTACCACCTGGGGGCGGCCCGTCAGGAAGTCCAGGATCCAGTTGCAAAGCGAGGTGTTTAGTCCCAGGGTCCTTAGCCTAGCAATGAGCTTCGTAGGCACTATGGTGTTGAACACTGAGCTGTGTCAATGAACAGCATTCTCGCATAGGTGTTCCTTTTATCCAGGTAGGAAAGGGCAGTGTGGAGTGTGATTGAGATTGCGTCATCTGTGGATCTGTTGGGGCAGTATGCAAATTGGAGTGGGCCTAGGGTATCCGAGAGGACGCCTTTGATGTGACCAGCCTTTCAAAGCACTTCATGGCTACAGACGTGAGTGCTACGGGGCGGTAGTCATTTAGGCAGGTTACCTTTGCTTCGTTGGGCACAGGGACTATGGTGGTCTGCTTGAAACATGTAGGTATTACAGACTCAGTCAGGGAGAGGTTGAAAATGTCAGTGAAGACACTTGCCAGTTGGTCCGCTCATGCTTTGAGTACACGTCCTGGTAATCCATCTGGCCCCTCGGCTTTGTGAATGTTGACCTGTTTAAAGGTCTTGCTCACTACCGAGAGCAAGTCATCCAGAACAGCTGGTGCTCTCGTGCATGCTTCAGTATTTGCTTCCGGTTTGGAGCGAGTAGTCGCACTTCGCTTCGCTCCACAGGTAATATTACACTTCATTACATTACAACGGTTTGATTTGTTTGATCTGAGCAATTTTTCTTAGCTAGCTACATAGCCGTCTTTGTATCAAAGATAATTGTGTAGTTTAGAGTAATTAGAGTAATTATCGAGGTTAGCTAGCCAGCTTTTTTCGTCCTCCTAACGTAGTCAACACTGCTAGCTTGCCAACTAGCCAACTTCTACCGACTAGCAGCACTGTAGAAACTATTACATTACAACGGAACGACTTGATTAGTGTAGTGTTAGTGTTAGTTAGCTAGCTACATAGTTGTCTTTGCTGTCTTTGTATCTAAGATAATTGTGTAGTTTAGAGTAATTATCGAGGGTAGCTAGCCAGCCGCGCCGCGACGCGACGCCGTTGTCCAGACTCCAGACTTAGTCAACACACCTAGTCATCATCAAACCCACTGCTAGCTAGCCAACCGTTACCGACTAGCAGCGCTGTAGATACTAATACATTACAACGGAACGATTTGACTAGTGCAGTGTTAGCTAGCTAGCTACATAGTTGTCTTTGTCATAGCTTGATAATTGTGTAGTTTAGAGTAATTATCGAGGTTAGCTAGCCAGCTATTTTCGTCCCCCGTGACGCCATTTTTCCAAACCTAGCCAACTATTACCGACGAGCAGCATTGTAGAAACTAAATACATTACAAAGGAACGTCTTGATTAGTGTTATGTAAACTAGCTACATAGTTGCTTTTGTATCATGACAAGGTGTAGTACTGAAACTATCGAGGTTACCTAGCCAGCTACATGTTCAAACAAAGTCAACAACGCAGTCACTGCTAGCTAGCCTACTCCACCAGCCAGCAGTACTGTATAATTTTCGTCATTTTTAGTCAATAAGATTTTTGCAACGTAAGCTTAACTTTCTGAACATTCGAGATGTGTAGTCCACTTGTCATTCCAATCTCCTTTGCATTAGTGTAGCCTCTTCTGTAGCTTGTCAACTATGTGTCTGTCTATCCCTGTTCTCTCCCCTCTGCACAGGCCATACAAACGCTTCACACCGCGTGGCCGCTGCCACTCTAACCTGGTGGTCCCAGCGCGCACAACCCACGTGGAGTTCCAGGTCTCCGGCAGCCTCTGGAACTGCCGGTCTGCGGCCAATAAGGCTGAGTTCATCTCAGCCTATGCTACCCTCCAGTCCCTAGACTTCCTGGCGCTGACGGAAACATGGATTACCACAGATAACACTGCTACTGCTACTGCTCTCTCCTCGTCTGTCCACGTGTTCTCGCATACCCCGAGAGCATCTGGCCAGCGGGGTGGTGGCACTGGAATCCTCATCTCTCCCAAGTGGACATTCTCTCTTTCTCCCCTGACCCATCTGTCTATCTCCTCATTTGAATTCCATGCTGTCACAGTTACCAACCCTTTCAAGCTTAACATCCTTATCATTTATCGCCCTCCAGGTTCCCTTGGAGAGTTCATCAATGAGCTTGACGCCTTGATAAGTTCCTTTCCTGAGGATGGCTCACCTCTCACAGTTCTGGGTGACTTTAACCTCCCCACGTCTACCTTTGACTCATTCCTCTCTGCCTCCTTCTTTCCACTCCTCTCCTCTTTTTACCTCACCCTCTCACCTTCCCCCCCTACTCACAAGGCAGGCAATACGCTTGACCTCATCTTTACTAGATGCTGTTCTTCCACTAATCTCATTGCAACTCCCCTCCAAGTCTCCGACCACTACCTTGTATCCTTTTCCCTCTCGCTCTCATCCAACACTTCTCACTCTGCCCCTACTCGGATGGTATTGCGCCGTCCCAACCTTTGCTCTCTCTCTCCCGCTACTCTCTCCTCTTCCATCCTATCATCTCTTCCCTCTGCTCAAACCTTCTCCAACCTATCTCCCGATTCTGCCTCCTCAACCCTCCTCTCCTCCCTTTCTGCATCCTTTGATTTTCTCTGTCCCCTATCCTCCAGGCCGGCTCGGTCCTCCGCTCCTGCTCCGTGGAAATGGAGGAAAACTCGCCTCCCTGCGGACCTGGCATCCTTTCACTCCCTCCTCTCTACATTTTCCTCTTCTGTCTCTGCTGCTAAAGCCACTTTCTACCACTCTAAATTCCAAGCATCTGCCTCTAACCCTAGGAAGCTCTTTGCAACCTTCTCCTCCCTCCTGAATCCTCCTCCCCCCCCCCCCCCCCTCCTCCCTCTCTGCGGATGACTTCGTCAACCATTTTGAAAAGAAGGTTGACGACATCCGATCCTCGTTTGCTAAGTCAAATGACACCGCTGGTCCTGCTCACACTGCCCTACCCTGTGCTTTGACCTCTTTCTCCCCTCTCTCTCCTGATGAAATCTCGCGTCTTGTGACGGCCGGCCGCCCAACAACCTGCCCACTTGACCCTATCCCCTCCTCTCTTCTCCAGACCATTTCCGGAGACCTTCTCCCCTACCTCACCTCGCTCATCAACTCATCCTTGACCGCTGGCTACGTCACTTCCGTCTTCAAGAGAGCGAGAGTTGCACCCCTTCTGAAAAAACCTACACTCAATCCCTCCGATGTCAACAACTACAGACCAGTATCCCTTCTTTCTTTTCTTTCCAAAACTCTTGAACGTGCCGTCCTTGGCCAGCTCTCCTGCTATCTCTCTCAGAATGACCTTCTTGACCCTAATCAGTCAGGTTTCAAGACTGGGCATTCAACTGAGACTGCTCTTCTCTGTGTCACGGAGGCTCTCCGCACTGCTACAGCTAACTCTCTCTCCTCTGCTCTCATCCTTCTAGACCTATCTGCTGCCTTTGATACTGTGAACCATCAGATCCTCCTCTCCACCCTCTCCGAGCTGGGCATCTCCGGCGCGGCTCACGCTTGGATTGCGTCCTACCTGACAGGTCGCTCCTACCAGGTGGCATGGCGAGAATCTGTCTCCGCACCACGTGCTCTCACCACTGGTGTCCCCAGGGCTCTGTTCTAGGCCCTCTCCTATTCTCGCTTTACACCAAGTCACTTGGCTCTGTCATATCCTCACATGGTCTCTCCTATCATTGCTATGCAGACGACACACAATTAATCTTCTCCTTTCCCCCTTCTGATAACCAGGTGGCGAATCGCATCTCTGCATGTCTGGCAGACACATCAGTGTGGATGACGGATCACCACCTCAAACTGAACCTCGGCAAGACGGAGCTGCTCTTCCTCCTGGGGAAGGACTGCCCGTTTCATGATCTCGCCATCACGGTTGACAACTCCCTTGTGTCCTCCTCCCAGAGTGCTAAGAACCTTGGCGTGACCCTGGACAACACCCTGTCGTTCTCCACTAACATCAAGGCGGTGACCCGATCCTGTAGGTTCATGCTCTACAACATTCGCAGAGTACGACCCTTCCTCACACAGGAAGCGGCGCAGGTCCTAATCCAGGCACTTGTCATCTCCCGTCTGGATTACTGCAACTCGCTGTTGGCTGGGCTCCCTGCCTGTGCTATTAAACCCCTACAACTCATCCAGAACGCCGCAGCCCGTCTGGTGTTCAACCTTCCCAAGTTCTCTCACGTCACCCCGCTCCTCCGCTCTCTCCACTGGCTTCCAGTTGAAGCTCGCATCCGCTACAAGACCATGGTGCTTGCCTACGGAGCTGTGAGGGGAACGGCACCTCCGTACCTTCAGGCTCTGATCAGGCCCTACACCCAAACAAGGGCACTGCGTTCATCCACCTCTGGCCTGCTCGCCTCCCTACCTCTGAGGAAGCACAGTTCCCACTCAGCCCAGTCAAAACTGTTCGCTGCTCTGGCACCCCAATGGTGGAACAAGCTCCCTCACGACGCCAGGACAGCGGAGTCAATCACCACCTTCCGGAGACACCTGAAACCCCACCTCTTTAAGGAATACCTGGGATAGGATAAACTAATCCTTCTAACCCCCCCCCCCCCCCTTAAAAGATTTAGATGCACTATTGTAAAGTGGTTGTTCCACTGGATATCATAAGGTGAATGCACCAATTTGTAAGTCGCTCTGGATAAGAGCGTCTGCTAAATGACTTAAATGTAAATGTAAATGTAATGCTTGCGTCTGGGTTTCCCTTTGTAGTCCGTAATAGTTTTCAAGCCCTGCCATATCCGATGAGCGTCTGAGCCGGTGTAGTAGGATTCAACCTTAATCCTGTATTGACGCTTTGCTTGTTTGATGGTTCGTCTGAGGGCATAGCGGGATTTCTTGTAAGCGTCCGGATTAGTGTCCCGCTCCTTGAAAGCGGCAGCTCTAGCCTTTAGCTCGATGTGGATGTTGCCTGTAATCCATGGCTTATGGTTGGGATATGTACGTACGTACGGTCACTGTGGGGATGACGTTGTTGATGCACTTATTGATGAAGCCGATGACTGAGGTGGTATACTCCTCAATGCCATTGGATGAATCCCAGAACACATTCCAGTCTGTGCTAGCAAAGCAGTCCTGTAGCGTAGCATCCGCGTGGGGGCGCATCTGACCTCTTCCGTATTGAGCGAGTCACTGGTACTTCCTGCTTTAGTTTTTGCTTGTAAGCAGGAATCAGGAGGATATAATTATGGTCAGTTTTAACAAATGGAGGGCGGGGGAGAGCTTTGTATGCATCTCTGTGTGTGGAGTAAAGGTGGTCCAGAGTTTTCACCGAAGTTTTTAGGGCATCACCTTATGGTCCCCCAAAAAATCACTTGTTTTATTACACATCACCCTTTGTTACTGTTGTCAAGTACTTCAAGTCTCTGATTGGTGAACCACTAATTCATTCCAAGCTCTTTGTCTGTTGGCAATGTTAGAGACACCCACACAGTGCTTTCAACATACAGCATATTTGGCATGCAATTACCTTGGGCATTTTCATTTATATAGTAACTATTATTCAACATGTCCTCACTTGGGATTTTAACTTACTACCTCTTAGTTCACGGCATTCCGATCTTCCTGCTACGCCACTATGTCTGTGTGAATGACTGATTTCACCTGTATTGCTACACTTTGCACTTCAAAGTAAATCTCAGTTCTGTTAAAGGTAGTGACACAGACATGGTGGCTTAGCAGGAAGATCGGAATGCCGTGAACTAAGATGTTGTGAATTCAAATGAACGTAAATAATGTAATCCTGTTTGTCAAATATGTACGTTGAAAGCACTGTTTGTGTGTGTGGGTGTCCCTAACCTTGCCAGCAGACAAAGAGCTGTGAATGGATCAGTGGTTCACCAATCAAGGCCTTGATGGGTTTGGGAAAAAAAATATTCAAGTGCAGTCGCAAAAACCATCAAGCGCTTTGATGAAAATGGTTCTCAAGAGGACCGCTACAGGAAAGGAATACCCAGAGTGACCTCTCCTACAGAAGACAAGTTCATTAGAGTTACCAGCCTCAGAAATCGGCAATTAACTGCACCTCAGATTGCAGCCCAAATAAATGCTTCACAAAGTTCAAGTAACAGACACATCTCAACATCAACTGTTCAGAGGAGACTGCGTGAATCAGGCCTTCATGGTTGAATTGCTGCAAAGAAACCACTACTAAAGGACACCAATAAGAAGAAGAGACTTGCTTGGGCCAAGAAACAGGAGAAATGGACATTAGACCGGTGGAAATCTGTCTGATGAGTCCAAATTTGAGATTTTTGGTTCCAACCGCCGTGTCTTTGTGAGACGCAGAGTAGTTGAACGGGTGATCTTTGCATGTGTCGTTCCCACCATGAAGCATGGAGTAGGAGGTGTGATGGTGTGGGGGTGCTTTGCTGGTAATACTGTCGGTGATTTATTTAGAATTCAAGGCACACTTAACCAGCAAAGCAGCGATACGCCATCCCATCTGCGCTTAGTGGGACTATCATTTGTTTTTCAACAGGACAATGACCCAAGACACACCTCCAGGCTGTGTAAGAGCTATTTGACCAAGAAGGAGAGTGATGGAGTGCTGCATCAAAGGACCTGCCCTCCACAATCACCCGACCTCAACCCAATTGAGATGGTTTGGGATGAGTTGGACCGCAGAGTGAAGGAAAAGCAGCCAACAAGTGCTGAGAATATGTGGGAACTCCTTCAAGACTGTTGTAAAAGCATTCCAGGTAAAGCTGGTTGAGAGAATGCTAAGAGTGTGCAAAGCTGTCATCAAGGCAAAGGGTGGCTATTTCGAAGAATCTCAAATGTAAAATATATTTTGATTTGTTTAACACTTTTTTGGTTACTACATGATTCTATGTCATCATTTTGATGTCTTCACTATTATTCTACAATGTAGAAAATAGTAAAAAGAAAAGAAAAACCCTTGAAAGCGTAGGTGTGTGTCACAAGTGTAGAGAAGAGTAGGCAGGAGACAGTCGCAGGTTTATAACTACTGAATTTATTAAAGCACCATATATAAAAGCGGGATGAAACCCAAAGTGGAAATTAATAAAGTAAAGCAGGAATAAAGCAGGAAATAGTAGGAGAAATACCTCTCAGGAAAACAAGCAGCATTTTACTACATGATTCAATATATATGTTATTTCATAGTTTTGCTGTCTTCGCTATTATTCTACAATGTAGAAAACAGTAAAAAATTAACAAAAACACTTGAATGAGTAGGTGTGTCTAAACTTTTGACCGTACTGTATGTGGCCATATATAAACGGCCGTGTTTTTTTCTAACAAAACAATGGCCAATTTGGGTCTCAGTTGCACAGTTTTTTGTAAAAACAAATAAACTATGTCTGGTCCTCAAACTGTTTTTTCAATATGGCCCATGCGCTGTTTGAGTTTGACACCCCTGGGCTAACATATCTATTTATGTAACTAGCTATTTATTTTGTAAGCTAGAAAACACAGATTCTAACATTAGCTAGCTGCTGGGAGGATGTCATGTCATTGGAGGAGTGGGTGAGTGACTGACTTTTTCTCCTTTTTCGAGGAGCTACAGCTAAAGATGCTGCAGGTGTCATTTGGTTAGATAGCAAGACATATGAATCACTTTGCTAGCTAGCTGAACTTGAATGACTGTTATCCACAGTTACCCTCTTAGTTGTCAATCAAATGTGTTTGGCATCGAATAAATAGGCAGGCAAGTTCCCATTCCGTTGTTAAAAGGTGATTTAAAAAATATATAAACCTGCAGCAAAACACCATGCAAAAGAGAAACATGTAGGCCTATTACAGTAACATTTGAGGAGTAGCCTAGACTGGCTACTAAACAACAACACATTTTGAGTGCACCACATTTTCAATACGGCCCATGTGCTGATTGAATTTAACACCCCTGGGCTAGCGTATCTATTTCTGGAACTACCTATTTATTTAGCATGTTAAAAACACAAAGTCTAATGTTAGCTGCTGGGAGGATGTCATGTCATTGGAGGAGTGGGTGAGTGACCGACTTTTTCCCCTCATATTGTTTTTCAGAGGCTACAGCTGGAGATGCAGGTGTCATTTGGTTGACGAGCAAGAAATGTGAATTGCTTTGCTAGCTAGCTATGCTGAACTTGAACGAGTGTTATAAACAGTTAGCATATCTCTTTCATGCTGACCAGACCGGACATGTCGCGTGCGCGAGTGTCGCAAAATAAATTTTGTTGATATGACCATGCTGGTGGTCCCGTGTGGCTCAGTTGGTAGAGCATGGTGTTTGCAATGCCAGGGTTGTGGGTTCAATTCCCACGGGGGACCAGTACGGAGAATTTTTTTAATGAAATGTATGCATTCCCTACTGTAAGTCGCTCTGGATAAGAGCGTCTGCTAAATGACTAAAATGTAGTCATGTGTTGCTGTTTTGCTATGTTGTTGTCTTAGGTCTCTCTTTATGTAGTGTTGTCTCTCTTGTCGTGATGTGTGTTTTGTTGTCAGAGTGTGTGCAACTGGTCGAAGGAAGTCAGGTGCAGGAGAGCGGAGATGAGTGAACAGGTACACTTTATTCAGGCAGAGGAAAACAGCCGGATGCAACTGGTCACAACACTCCGGCCCAAGGAAAAAAGAGATAGCGCACAAATTACACAAATAACAAAACCACGGGTTACAACAATACCCGGCGCAAAACCAGTCTGTAGCGTCACCCACGTAACGAACAAACAATACCACACACAGACATGGGGGGAACAGAGGATAATATACACGTAGAGTAATGAGGGGATGTAAACCAGGTCTGCGGGAAAACAAGACAAAACAAATGGAAAATGAAAGGTGGAGCGGCGATGGCTAGAAGACCGGTGACGTCGACCGCCGACCGCCGCCCGAACAAGGAGAAGGACCGACTTCGGCGGGAGTCGTGACATTTGTCCTATATTTATATATATATTATTTTTTTTAATCTCAGCCCCCATCCCCGCAGGAGGCCTTTTGGTAGGCCGTCATTGTAAATAAGAATTTATTAACTGACTTGCCTAGTTAAATAAAGGTTAAATATAAAAAATATAAATAAAAAGTTCCCAAATGTAAGACGACTCCCATAGTATTTACATATTTGCAGAAATCCATTCGGGTACATTTTGTGTCTTTTGGCGAATGTGTTCTAATGATCTAAAGTCACGCCGTTGCTACTGCCTGTAAACACACAGTCCAGGCCAAAGTGAATGATGGCAGTCCTGTGTGGCAAATGGCTTATTTGCATATAGGCCTACTGTAGCTCCGATTGGTTATGGTGCACCGGTTTATTGCTACAGAATTTTCACTTAGGGGTGTACTCACTTTTGTTGCCAGCGGTTTAGACATTAATGGCTGTGTGTTGTGTTATTTTGAGGGGACAGCAAATTTACACTTATACAAGCTGTACACTCACTACTTTACATTGTAGCAAAGTGTCCTTTCTTCAGTGTTGTCACATGAAAAGATATACTCAAATATTTACAAAAATGTGAGGGGTGTACTCACTTTTGTGAGATACTGTATATTCTGAGAACATGACAACCATGTTCGTTGTATGTTTGAAATGTGACACTGATGGAATATTCTCCTAACCCTCAGAAAATTGGACACATGGTAACCAAGTTCTCGGTAAGTTCTGTTTGACAATAAGGGAATGGTCTCTTGGAAACAGTCCTTGCACATCACTGGAACATTCCTATGAAAACGTTAAGTAATTACCTATTGAGACTCTTAAGAGAATGTTTTTTTGTTAGCTGGGTCACTACCAAGAGTTCAGGCACTCATAGTTTAATGTTTCACATCGGATATTTATTCATTTCACCTTTATTTAACCAGGTAGGCTAGTTGAGAACAAGTTCTCATTTACAACTGCGACCTAGCCAAGATAAAGCAAAGCAGTGCAACACGAACAACAACACAGAGTTACGCATGAAATAAACAAACGTACAGTCAATAACACAATAGAAAAAGTCTATACAGTGTGGGCAAATAGAGTGAGGAGGTAAGGCAATAAATTGGCCATAGTAACGAAGTAATTACAATTTAGCAAATGAACACTGGAGTGATAGATGATGTGCAAGTAGAAATATTGGTGTGCAAAAGAGCAGAAAAGTAAATAAAAACAATATGGGGATGAGGTAAGAAGATTGGATGGGCTATTTACAGATGGGCTGTGTACAGCGGTAGCGATTGGTAAGCTGCTCAGATAGCTGATGCTTAAAGTTAGTGAGGGAGATATAAGACTCCAGCTTCAGCGATTTTTGCAATTCATTCAAGTCATTGGCAGCAGAGAACTGTAAGGAAAGGCGGCCAAAGGAGTTGTTGGCTTTGGGGATGACTAGTGAGATATACCTGCTGGAGCGTGTGCTACAGGTGGGTGTTATGGTGACCAGTGAGCTGAGATAAGGCGGAGCTTTACCTAGCATAGACTTATAGATGACCTGGAGCCAGTGGGTCTGGCGACGATTATGTTGCGAGGGCCAGCCGAAGAGAGCATACAGGTCGCAGTGGTGGGTGGTATATGGGGCTTTCGTGACAAATGGATGGCACTGTGATAGACTGCATCCAGTTTGCTGAATAGAGTGTTGGAGGCTATTTTGTAAATGACATCGCCGAAGTCGAGGATCGGTAGGATAGTCAGTTTTACGAGGGTATGTTTGGCAGTGAAGGAAATAGGTAGCTGATTCTAGATTTCATTTTGGATTGGAGATGTTTAATATGAAAGAGTTTACAGTCTAGCCAGACACATAGGTATTTGTAGTTGTCCACATATTCTAAGTCAGAACCGTCCAGAGTAGTGATGCTAGTCTGGCGGGCAGGTGCGGGCAGCGATCAGTTGAAGAGCATGCATTTAGTTTTACTAGTGTTTAAGAGCAGTTGAAGGCCACGGAAGGAGTGTTGTATGGCATTGAAGCTCGTTTGGAGGTTTGTTAACACAGTGTCCAAAGAAGGGCCAGATGTATACAGAATGGTGTCATCTGCATAGAGGTGGATCAGGGAATCGCCAGCAGCAAGAGCGACATCGTTGATATATACAGAGAAAAGAGTCTGCCCGAGAATTGAACCCTGTGGTACCCCCGTAGAGACTGCCAGAGGTCCGGACAACAGGCCCTCCAATTTGACACACTGAACTCTATCTGAGAAGTAGTTGGTGAACCAGGTGAAGCAGTCATTAGAGAAACCAAGGCTGTTGAGTCTGCCGATAAGAATACGGTGAATGACAGAGTCGAAAGCCTTGGCCAGGTTGATGAAGATGGCTGCACAGTACTGTCTTTTATTGATGGCACACCCGTGACCAGCTCAGAAACCGGATTGCACAGCGGAGAAGGTACGGTGGGATTCGAAATGGTCAGTGATCTGTTTGTTAACTTGGCTTTCGAAGACTTTAGAAAGGCAGGGCCGGATGGATATGGGTCTATAACAGTTTGGGTCTAGAGTGTCACCAACCTTTGAAGAGGAGGATGACCGCGGCAGATTGACCGGATGACCGGACGATACGAAAGTGTCACGGCTGTCAAAAGGAGAGGACCAAGGTGCAGCGTGTGTGTAGTTCCACATTTGATTTACTCTGTGAAACTATGCAATACATCAAATAACTGAATAGACAAAACAACAAACCATAATGCAGAGGAGAAACAAACACTACTCAAAAATAATCACCCACAAAATCCAGGAAGAAAAACCCCTACTCAAGTATGATCTCCAATTAGAGACAACGAGGACCAGCTGCCTCTAATTGGAGATCATCCCAAACAAACCAACATAGAAATACAAAAACTAGAACCTAAGAACATAGAAATAGAACACATAGAATAAACCCCCCTGTCACGTCCTGACCTACTCTACCATAGAAAATAACAGCTTACCATGGTCAGGACGTGACAGAAAGAGAGGTTAAACAGACTGGTAATAGGGGTTGCAACAATGGCGGTGGATCATTTTAGAAAGAGAGGGTCCAGATTGTCTAGCCAAGCTGATTTGTACGGGTCCAGGTTTTGCAGCTCTTTCAGAACATCTGCTATCTGGATTTGGGTGAAGGAGGGGTTGGGGTAGCCAGGAGGAAAGCATGGCCAGCCAGCCGTAGAGAAATGCTTATTGAAATTCTCGATTATCGTGGATTTATCGGTGGTGACAGTGTTTCCTAGCCTCAGTGCAGGGAGCAGCTGGGAGGAGGTGCTTTTATTCCCAATGGACTTTACAGTGTCTCAAAACTTTTTGGAGTTAGAGCTACAGGATGCTAACTTCTGTTTGAAAAAGATAGCCTTTGCTTTCCTGACAGACTGACTGCGTGTATTGGTTCCTTACTTCCCTGAAAAGTTGCATATCGCGGGGACTATTCAATGCTAGTGCAGTCCGCCACAGGATGTTTTTGTGCTGGTCAAGGGCAGTCAGGTCTGGAGTGAACCAAGGGCTATATCTGTTTTTGAAAGGGGCATGCTTATTTAAGATGGTGAGGAAATTACTTTTAAAGAACGACCAGGCATCCTCTACTGACGGGATTAGGTCAATATCCTTCCAGGATACCCGGGCCAGGTCAATTAGAAAGGCCTGCTCGCAGAAGTGTTTTAGGGAGCGTTTGACAGTGATGAGGGGTGGTCGTTTGACCGCGGACCCATAGCGGATGCAGGCAATGAGGCAGTAATCGCTGAGATCTTGATTGAAAACAGCAGAGGTGTATTTGGAGGGCAAGTTGGTCAGGATAATATCCATGAGGGTGCCCATGTTTACAGATTTAGGGTTCTACCTGGTGGGTTCCTTGATAATTTGTGTGAGATTGAGGGCATCTATCTTAGATTGTAGGACTGCCGGGGTGTTAAGCATATCCCAGTTTAGGTAACCAAACAGAATGAACTCTTGAGATGGATAGGGGGCAATCAATTCACATATGGTGTCCAGGGCACAGGTGGGAGCTGAGGGGGATCTATAACAGGTGGCAACAGTGAGAGACTTATTTCTGGAGAGATTCATTTTTAAAATTAAAGCTCGAACTGTTTGGGAATAGACCTGGAAAGTATGACAGAACTTTGCAGACTATCTTTGCAACTCCTCCCCCTTTGGCAGTTATATCTTGATGGAAAATGTTGTAGTTGGGGATGGAAATCTCAGAATTTTTGGTGGCCTTCCTAAGCCAAGATTCAGACACGGCAAGGACATCAGGGTTGGCAGAGTGTGCTAAAGCAGTGAGTAAAACAAACTTAGGGAGGAGGCTTCTGATGTTATCATGCATGAAACCAAGGCTTTTACGGTTGCAGAAGTCAACACATGAGAACGCCTGGGGACAGGCAGGACCTGGATTTGATTTTATAATGTCTTTAACTTATTTTTCCAATTCTTTGAATGTCTTGAACTGAAAGGATATATCAGAGATTTGCATACTTTTTGGTAAAAGCCAATGAGAGGAGCTCAAGATCTCAAAGAGAGAACAGGGGGGAGATGGTCAAATGAGCATTACAACAAAGAGTAAACTGACCCAGGGATGAATGATGGCTGCCACACCACACAGCACCTGCATGCTCTCTCCCACGCCCACCCCTCCAGCCACTCTATTTGGCCATTGACTCCATGCTTTCTCCTGTTTCCTTGCGATTAATAATTTGACCTCTCTCTTGGTTTATCATCCTCTTTGCCCCATAAATCAAGAGAGGAAAGGTACCAACTCCAGCATAGAGCTCCACTTTGCCCTGCAGCCATGACAGGGGCTCTGCACTCCAGTGACATAGAGTATTCCCATGTGTATCTGTGTATGGATCCCAGGGTCGGTGCTGCCAAAAGAAACAAAAGATGGCTTGTAATGTTGTGACCAAGGGCCCAAAGGCTAATTTGTAAGGAAAAAGAGAAACTTTCATCCAAAGATGCCTTGGGAGGCAAATCAATCAAAGTGATAAGCAATATGTCTTGACACAAAATAATACATTACATGTTCTCTCTTACAAACTGTTTTTTTTGTACATTTTATTGTATTTATTAATGAACGTCACATTCAAGCATTCATTGAGGTCCACTGTGCAAGGGAGAGCAGAGTTCCACTGAAGTCCACAGTGAGAATATTAGAGAAGAGACTGTAGAATGGTTTTACTATGAAACCTTCACTGATGATAACATGTGACAGTCTGCTGAGCAAACCACTTCCTGAATTGGGTAGAACATATTGTGCTTTGCCATGTTGTGCTATATTTTCCAAAAGATAGCTATTTTTAGTCTCACTTTACGTAATACTTTATCTATGCAATGTAAACAACAACTTTCTACTTCTGGAAGTTGACATCTAATACACAGGTGGATCTGCTCATTTATAAAATTCTAGATTATTTTCTCATAAATTATGTATAATACAAAGGCTAATACTGTATCAATTGGCATCTGTTTCTATTTCCTGTTGAAATATGCTAGCAAGGTTAGAGTCAGAATAAGCTAGTCTGTGCACATTCAAGAGCAAATCTTTAATCTGTTTAATTAAATCTTTAACTATGAAGTTGAACATGTTTATGAATGTATTTTAGGGAGGATAGGGAGGATTGCATCAAGTGTTAGAGTTCAACTTCACAATAAATGTTTTTACTTGGTGTAAGGGCCATCTAGTGGAAAGACTGCTGTCCTTACACAATGGGTGCACCTTACAAGGTTTACTTATTTTCTCAGAATGGTCTGAAATGTGTCCAGTGCAGTCTTATGTTTCTTTGCACAATTGAGAACAAACCAGATCAAATCCCCAGGGAAAACAAAGAGTTGATGTGACTCTTGTTGTGACTCACCTAATGATGTATAAGCTCCTATCAGGAATAAGAGAGCTTAAGTTCAATACAGGATGTCATCAAGTGATACTAGTAGGTTACCAACGGACATTGGCCAGTAGTGAAAAGGTTTGTGAGAAGAAAGTTAGACCCTCATGGCTGGATTAAATAGCAGATCAGAAGTTCAGTAAATAGATTACAAATCAAATTGTAATTGATTTACTACTATTTGTGAGTAAATTATGCACTTTATCTGAAAATGCCAAATGATAATATAAGTGAAGTGCAATGATGTATTTCAGTGATCACGTTATGTGAGTGCAAACTGTAACCAGATCAAAAATAAAAGTAGTTATCATTAATAACAGGCTAAATATAGGCACGATGTTGTTTGTTGAATACTGTTTGTTGTGTGCAAATGTGGTGAAATGTACAACCTAGTAGTGTTTGGGAGAATCTCAATTGCATTTCCTTGATTCCTCAATTCTTCTCTCCTTGTCGCCGACTCAAAACCCACTGGATGAAAAGGTCAGTAGGGCGGGATTGGATGAGAAGGTCACAGGGGAGGAACTTCTGAACCTTTGAGAAGGAGGCGAGGAGAGGAACCAAGAAAATGCCATTTATATTCTCCCCTTTTCCTGTAGTTTGAGACAAGGCCTCTAGATGGCATGCTAACACAGACATAAATGTACACAGAACAAAAATACAAACGCAACATACAACAATTTCTAAGATTTTACTGAGTTACAGTTCATATAAGGAAATCAGTGAATTAAAATCAATTCATTAGGCTAATCTATGGATTTCACATAACTGGGAATACAGATATGCATCTATTGGTCACAGATACCTTAAAAAAAAGAAAACCAGTCAGAAAACCAGTCAGTATCTGTGTGACCACCATTTGCCTCATGCAGCGCAACATCTCCTTTGCATAGAGTTGATCAGGGTGTTTATTGTGCCCTGTGGAATGTTGTCCCACACCTCTGCAATGACTGTGCGAAGTTGGTGGATATTGGCGGGAACTAGAACACGCTGTCCTACACGTTGATCCAGAGCATCCCAAACATGCTCAATGGGTGACATGTCTGGTGAGTACGCAGCGAATGGAAGAACTGGGACATTTCAGCTTCCAGGAATTGTGTACCGATCCTTGCAACATGGGGCCATTATCATTCTGAAACATGACGTCATGGTGGCAGATGAATGGCACGACAATGGGCCTCAGGATCTGGTCGCGGTATCTCTGTGCATTCAAATTGCCATTGATAAAATGCAATTGTGTTCGCTGTCTGTAGCTTATGCCTGCCCATGCCATAACCCCACCGCACCATGGGGCACTCTGTTCACAATGTTGACATCAGCAAACTGCTCGCCCACACGATGCCATACACGCTGTCTGCCATCTGCCCGGTACAATTGAAACCAGGATTAATCCGTGAAGAGCACACTTCTCCAGCGTGTCTATGGTACTGGTAAGACACCGTGTTATGCTGTGGAGCGCACGGTGTACCCAGTGTGCCACCTAAGAGGGCGACGCCGAGGGTTGAGCAGAGGCCACGTCCCGCACCTGAGCCGCCGCCGTAAGAAGGCCCACCCGGACCCTCCCCTTCAGAGTCAGGTTTTGCGGTCGGAGTCCGCACCTTGGGGGGGGGGGGGGGGTACTGTAATGCCCTGGCCATAGAGGGGGGTTGTTGTTCTTTATTTTGGTTAGGCCAGGGTGTTACATTGGGTGGGCGTTCTATGTTCCTATTTCTATGTTCCTATTTCTTTGTTTTGGGCTGTGTGTGGCTCCCAATCAGGCACAGCTGAAGTTCGTTGTTGCTGATTGGGAGTCACATAAGGAGCATGTTTTTCCTTTGGGTTTTGTGGGTAATTGTTTCTGTTAGTGTTTTGCACCTGACAGGACTGTTTGGCTGTTGGTTTTCTTGTTTTGTATAGTGTTCTTTCTATTATTAAATTCAATGATGAACACTAACTCCGCTGCGCCTTGGTCTACTCTCTCTCCCGACACCCGTTACAGAAAGTTTATGACTGAGAGAAGACAGATAATGAACAAGGTGGTCATGATTTTTAGGAAGACTGTGGACATTCAAACGAAAGGTAGAAAATAAGCTTGTCTTGGAATTAGATAAACTGCTATACAGGTTGTTAAATTGCTTAATATTACATTTCTTATTTCTGGTAAATGTCAGGAAATTTGAATCTGGATGAAACACAACCATTATATTTATCATTCGCTTCATTAATATCTAATGCGTTAAAAACCATGTTATCAGGTTTGATATCCTGCCCAACTAAGTGATTGTGGACTACAGGAAAAGGAGGACCGAGCACGCCCCCATTCTCATCGACGTTGCTGTAGTGGAGCAGGTTGAGTGCTTCAAGCTCATTGGTGTCCACATCACCAACAAACTGTCATGGTCCAAACACACCAAGACAGTCATGAAGAGGGCACGACAAAGCCTATTCCCCTCAAGATTTGGCATGGGACATCAGATCCTCAAGTCTCTCACCGTTGTCGCTTGTTATATTTTTCTATTGTGTTGACTGTACATTTGTTTATGTGTAACTCTGTGTGACGAGCTAGCTGAGGTGGTAGACTCGGCAACAGACGCTTGACCGGCCAACCGAGTCTTGTGAACCTGACGTGCTGGCTGAGGCATCCTCGGTTGCTCCGGCAGCGGCACCAGGACCCGACGTTACCTTCCAACACAAAAAACACTCCCTGATGCTCCCCTTAGATGAGGCGTTATATGTAACGTGTACGCTGAGAGTCAGGAAGCAAGTACAGGGAGTGAATAATTAAATAAATAAACAAACACGGTCAAAACGAGAAACACGAGCAACGTACAGACATGAAACAACGGAGCAGAAACAATCATGCATGGGGAAGGAACCAAAGGGAGTGACAGATATAGGGAAGGTATTTAAGAAGGTGATGAACTCCAGGTGAGTCTGATGAGGCGATGGTGACAGGTATGCGTATTAATGAGCAGCCTGGTGACCTAGAGCGCCAGACATGACAATTGTAACTTGTTAAGCACGTTTTTACTCCTGAACTTATTTAGACTTGCCATAACAAAGGGGTTGAATACTTGACTCAAGACATTTCAGCTTTTAATTTAAATTGAATTTGTAAAAATTTCTTCAAATATTTATCCACTTTGACATTATGGGGTATTATGTGTAGGCCAGTAACCAACAAATCTCAATTAAATCAATTTTAAATTCAGTCTAACACAAAATGTGGAAAAGTCATTCAAAACCTTTTACTGTTGTTTTAACGCATTGGTGTAATTTTCACAGTTTTGTGGTACATTCTCACAACTCTCAGTACAAAACAGATGAAAAAGGCAGTTGTTTCAACTCAAAGCACATTTTAAATTGACTAAGTACAACACACATTCATGTCAAGTAATTGCTTTCACAATACAACGCTCACAATACCTTTAATATGATTCTCTTCTCATTTGTTAAAATACATTTTACTATTATTTAATCTGACTGCTCTTAATTGATAATCACTTAAACGTTTGGTAAACCTATAGATTTTACATGTAAACTGGTTTGTCTACTAGTTTTGAGAACTACATAATGAAAATGTATGTCTGTAAAGTAGAAACAAAAAGTATAATATTAAGTGCTTTTGGAAAGTATTCAAACCCATTGACTTTTTCCAAATTTTGTTACATTAAAATTGCTTATTTTCCTCAATCTACACACAATATCCGATAATGACAAAGCAAAAACAGGTTTTTGCTCATTCATATAAAAATATTCTTAAATATCACATTTACATAAGTATTCAGACCCTTTACTCTGTACTTTGTTGAAGCACCTTTGGCAGCGATTACAACCTTGAGTCTTCTTGAGTATGACGCCACAAGCTTGGCACACCTATATTTTGGGAGTTTCTCCCATTGTTCTTTGCAGATCTTCTCAACCACCTTCACTCCAGTCGGAGGTCCTTAGCGCTCTGGAGCAGGTTTTCATCAAGGATCTCTGTACTCCGTTCATATTTTCCTCGATCCTGACTAGTCACCCAGTCCCTGCCGCTGAAAAACATCCCCACAGCATGATGCTGCCACCACCATGCTTCACCGTAGGGATGGTGCCAGGTTTCCTCCAGACGTGACGCTTGGCATTCAGGCCAAAGAGTTCAATCTTGGTTTCATCAGACCAGATAATAGTCCTTTAGGTGCCTTGTGCCAAACTCTAAGTGGGCGGTCATGTGCCTTTTACTGAGGAGTGGATTCCGTCTGGCCACTATACCATAAAAGCCTGATTGGTGAAGTGTTGCAGAGATGGTTGGCATTCTGGAAGGTTCTCTTATTCTCCACAGAGAAAGTCTGGAGCTCTGTCAGTGTGACTATCGAGTTCTTGGTCACCTCCCTGAATAATGCCCTTCTCCCCAGATTGCTCAATTTGGCCAGGCGGCCAGCTCTAGGAAGAGAGTCGGTGGGTCTAAACTTCCTCCATTGAAGAATGTTGGAGGTCACTGTGTTCTTGGGGACCTTAGATGTTGTAGACATTTTTTGGTACCCTTCCCTGGATCTGTGCCTCAACACAATCCTGTCTTGGCGCTCTACGGACAATTCCTTCGACCTCATGGCTTGGATTTCGCTCTGACATGCACTGTCAACTGTGGGACCTCACGTCCGTAGCCATGAAGTACTTTGAAAGGCTGGTAATGATTCACATCAACACCATTATCCCAGAAACCCTAGACCCACTCCAATTTGCATACCGCCCAAACAGATCCACAGATGATTTAATCTCTATTGCACTCCACACTGCCCTTTCCTACCTGGACAAAAGGAACACTTATGTGAGAATGCTATTCATTGACTACAGCTCAGCGTTCAACACCATAGTACCCTCAAAGCTCATCACCAAGCTAAGGATCCTGGGACTAAACACCTCCCTCTACAACTGGATCCTGGACTTCCTGACGGGCCGCCCCCAGGTGGTGAGGGTAGGAAGCAACACATCTGCCACGCTGATACGCAACACTGGAGCCCCCCAGGGGTACGTGCTCAGTCCCCTCCTGTACTCCATGTTCACCCACAACTGCATGGCCAGGCACAACTCCAACACCATTATTAAGTTTGCAGGTGACACAACAGTGGTAGGCCTGATCACCGACAACGACGAGACAGCCTATAGGGAGGAGGTCAGAGACCTGGCCGGGTGGTGCCAAAATAACAACCTATCCCTCAACGTAACCAAGACGAAGGAGATGATTTTGGACTACAGGAAAAGGAGGACCAAGTACGCCCCCATTCTCATCGACGGGGCTGTAGTGGAGCAGGTTGAGAGCTTTAAGTTCCTTGGTGTCCACATCACCAACAAACTAGAATGGTCCAAACACACCCAAGACAGTCGTGAAGAGGACATGACAAAGCCTATTCCCCCTCAGGAAACTAAAAAGATTTGGCATGGGTCCTGAGATCCTCAACAGGTTCTACAGCTGCAACATCAAGAGCATCCTGACTGGTTGTATCACTCTCTGGTACGGCAATTGCTCGGCCTCCGACCGCAAGGCACTACAGAGAGTGCATACGGCCCAGTACATCACTGGGGCTAAGCTGCCTGCCATCCAGGACCTCTACACCAGGCGGTGTCAGAGGAAGGCCCTAAACATTGTCAAAGACCCTAGCCACCCCAGTCATAGACTGTTCTCTCTACTACCGCATGGCAAGCGGTACCGGAGTGCCAAGTCTAGGACAAAAAGGCTTCTCAACAGTTTTTACCCCCAAGCCATAAGACTCCTGAACAGGTAATCAAATGGCTACCCAGACTATTTGCATTGTGTGCCCCCCCAACCCCTCTTTTACGCTGCTGCTACTCTCTGTTTATCATATATGCACAGTCACTTTAACTATACATTCATGTACATCTGTACATACTACCTCAATTGGCCCGACCAACCAGTGCTCTTGCACATTGGCTAACCGGGCTATTTGCATTGCGTCCCGCCACCCACTTCCCGCCAACCCGTCTTTACGCTACTGCTACTCTCTGTTCATCATATATGCATAGTCACTCTAACCATATCTACATGTACAAACTACCTAAATCAGTCTGACTAACCGGTGTCTGTATGCAGCCTTGCTTCTTTTATAGCCTCGCTACTGTTTTTCACTGTCTTTTTACTGTTGTTTTATTTCTTTACTTACCTATTGTTCACCTAATACCTTTTTTGCACTATTGGTTAGAGCCTGTAAGTAAGCATTTCACTGTTGTATTCGGCGCACGTGACAAATAAAGTTTGATTTGATTTATATAGACAGGTGTGTGCCTTTCCAAATCATGTCCAATCAATTGAATTTACCACAGGTGGACTCCAATCAGGTTGTGGGAACATCTCAAGGATAATCCATGGAAACAGGATGCACCTGAGCTCAATTTCGAGTCTCACAGCAAAAGGTCTAAATACTCATGTAAATAAGGTATTTCTGTTTTACATTTTTAATAGATTTGCAAAAAATTCTCAAAACCTGTTTTCACTTTGTCATTATGGGGTATTGTGTGTAGATTTGTAAGTCGCTCAGGATAAGAGCGTCTGCTAAATGACGTAAATGTAAATGTAGATTGATGAGGGGAACAAAAAGTTTATTTTATTGCTTTGGTACTAGTATTCAAAACCTTTCATTGTGTATTTATTTTGTTTGTAGACATCTTTCATCACACAACCATTGATCCAAAATATAAGTTTACTCTGAAATATGATACATTGGTTTAATCACCAAAACACAACATATTTCATTCTTTTCAATTTTGTTATTTTAACAACCAGTTAATCCAATAGCAAAAATGTAAGGTACATGTTTCAAAATTCAAAAGTACAGTAGAATGCTACAGTACTGTAAATTACAGTACATTACATTGTTTTCACATTAGGCAATACAATTGCACTACCCTCTAAAATTGACTGAACATCACATTTCCATAATTTCTATCCCATGTGTGATCAAAGGTGTGATCATTGAAGACATCTTTCACAGTGTAGTCAAATGAAAGAAATTAAAGAGAAAATGTTTAACAGGCACTAGTTTGCATCAAACAAGTCTTGATAATTTGGCCATAGATTCCAAGCCGAATCCAAGCCTGACATACAGTAGGTCTGGATTGAAATCAGTGCATGCCCCATCCATAGCATGAAGGAGGGTGGTACGCTCATGGGGATAGCAATCTTACATCTCCCACCTGTATTGTAATTGTATTTGACAGTATTGTATTACACTTTATGTATTGTAGTGGTACTGTACATGGATAAGATCATAAGAGCATGGCACTAGCAACACCAGAGTTGTAGGTTCGACTCCCACTGGGGTCATGTAGCAAAATGTGTTCGCTGTTGTCACTTTGGATAAAAAAAGTGTCTGCTATGTAAATGTAATATATTACAGTACTACAGTACTGTATTGACCAATCCAATTTTAGTAAAGCAGACCCCCGTCCCCCCCATCAACGAGACCCCAACAACTATATTTTTGCATACATGCTTACTGTATAGGGAAGGGGTATGCATTCAACTGCGAGGTACTGGGCCTGCTGGTTTTCTATTCTACCTGATAATTAATTGCACATACCTGGTGTCCCAGGTCTAACTCAGTCCCTGATTAGAGGGGGACAATGGAAAAAAAGCTGTGGTTGAGTTTGAAGGGTATAGGGGATGAATTTCTTTCTTGTTTTGGACTTTCTGGATTATTTGCGTATTGGTATTGTATTGATATTGTATTACTGCACTGTAGGAGCTAGAAACGGAAAACATTTTGTTGCACCTGCTGTAATATCTGCTAATCTGTGTACACGACTGATTTGATTTGTTACGTACAGTACGTCTCTGATCTTGTCAATATCAGATTCATTTTTTTATTTACTGTGAACTAAAATCATAATAGTCATCATCATCATCATAGTACATTCGAGTATGCACAGTACCAGTCAACAGTTTGGACACACTGTCACATCAGCCTTCGCTTTGGCTCCCCCTCCTGTCCAACTCAGGCGTTCTGCGTACCTGCCTTCTAGCTGCTGCAGAACCTGTAGCTGGCAAATGCCCTTCACTCATCAACCCCGGACTTGTCTGGTCATCATTACACACACCTGGTTCCAATCCCTACTCTATCACTGTATATATATATTCCCTCTGTCATTTGTCTTTGTCGGTCATTGTAAATGCTGCTTGTTTTCCTGAGAGGAATCTCTCCTACTGTTTCCTGAGTACTTTATTGTTTTGCACTTTGGGTTTCGTCCCGCTTTTATATATGGCGCTTTAATAAATTCAGTAGTTCTAAACCTGCGACTGTCTCCTGCCTACTCTACTCTACACTTGCTCATTCAAGGGTTTTTATTTTATTTTCACTATTTTCTACATTGTAGAATAATAGTAAAGACAACAAAACCATGAATTAACACATATGGAATCATGTAGTAACCAAAAAAGTGTTAAACAAATCGAAATATATTTGAGATTCTCTAAAGTGGCCACCCTTTCCCTTGATGACAGCTTTGCACACTCTTGGCATTCTCTCAACCAGCTTCATGAGGTAGTCACCTGGAATGCATTTCATTACACTTGTTAAAAGTACATTTGTGGAAATTCTTTCCTACTTAATGCATTTGAGCCAATCAGTTGTGTTGTGAAAAGGTAGGGGTGGTTTACAGAAAATAGCCCTATTTGGTAAAAGACCAAGTCCATATTGTGGCAAGAATAGCTCAAATAAGCAAAGAGAAACGACAGTCCATCATTACTTTAAGACATGAAGGTCAGTCAATACGGACAATTTCAAGAACTTGAAATTTAAAGTTTCTTCAAGTGCAGTCGCAAAAACCATCAAGCGCTATGATGAAACTGGCTGTCACAAGGACTGCCACAGGAAAGGAAGACCCAGAGTTACTTCTGCTGCAAAGGATAAGTTCATTAGCGTTACCAGCCCCAGAAATTGCAGATCAAATAAATGCTTCACTGAGTTCAAGTAACAGACACATCTCAACATCAACTGTTCAGAGGAGGCTGCATGAATCAGTAGTTGAATTGGTCGAATTGCTGCAAAGAAACCACTACTAAAGGACAACAATAAGAAGAGACTTGCTTGGGCCAAGAAAAACGAGCAATGCACATTAGACCAGTGGAAATATGTCCTTTGGTCTGATTTTTGGTTCTAACCGCCGTGTCTTTGTGGTGAACGGATGATCTCAGCATGTGTGGTTCCCACCGTGAAGCATGGAGGAGGAGATGTGATGGTGTGGGGGTGCTTTGCTGGTAATACTGTCAGTGATTTATTTAGAATTCAAGGCACACTTAACCAGCATGGCTACCACAACATTCTGCAGCGATATGCCATCGCATTTGGTTTATGCTTAGTGGGACTATCATTTGTTTTTCAACAGTACAATGACCCAAGACACATCTCCAAGCTGTGTAAGGGCTATTTGACCATAAAGGAGAGTGATGGAGTGTGAAAAACCATTGAATGAGAAGGTGTGTCCAAACATTTGACTGGTACTGTATATATACTGCTCAAAAAAATAAAGGGAACACTAAAATAACACATCCTAGATCTGAATGAATGAAATAATCTTATTAAATACTTTTTTCTTTACATAGTTGAATGTGCTGACAACAAAATCACACAAAAATAATCAATGGAAATCCAATGTATCAACCCATGGAGGTCTGGATTTGGAGTCACACTCAAAATTAAAGTGGAAAACCACACTACAGGCTGATCCAACTTTGATGTAATGTCCTTAAAACAAGTCAAAATGAGGCTCAGTAGTGTGTGTGGCCTCCACGTGCCTGTATGACCTCCCTACAACGCCTGGGCATGCTCCTGATGAGGTGGCGGATGGTCTCCTGAGGGATCTCCTCCCAGACCTGGACTAAAGCATCCGCCAACTCCTGGACAGTCTGTGGTGCAACGTGGCATTGGTGGATGGAGCGAGACATGATGTCCCAGATGTGCTCAATTTGATTCAGGTCTGGGGAATGGGCGGGCCAGTCCATAGCATCAATGCCTTCCTCTTGCAGGAACTGCTGACACACTCCAGCCACATGAGGTCTAGCATTGTCTTCCATTAGGAGGAACCCAGGGCCAACCACACCAGCATATGGTCTCACAAGGGGTCTGGGGATCTCATCTCGGTACCTAATGGCAGTCAGGCTACCTCTGGCGAGCACATGGAGGGCTGTGCGGCCCCCCAAAGAAATGCCACCCCACACCATGACTGACCCACCGCCAAACCGGTCATGCTGGAGGATGTTGCAGGCAGCAGAACGTTCTCCACGGCGTCTCCAGACTCTGTCACGTCTGTCACGTGCTCAGTGTGAACCTGCTTCATCTGTGAAGAGCACAGGGTGCCAGTGGCGTATTTGCCAATCTTGGTGTTCTCTGGCAAATGCCAAACGTCCTGCACGGTGTTGGGCTGTAAGCACAACCCCCACCTGTGGACGTCGGGCCCTCATACCACCCTCATGGAGTCTGTTTCTGACCGTTTGAGCAGACACATGCACATTTGTGGCCTGCTGGAGGTCATTTTGCAGGGCTCTGGCAGTGCTCCTCCTGCTCCTCCTTGCACAAAGGTGGAGGTAGCGGTCCTGCTGCTGGGTTGTTGCCCTCCTACGGCCTCCTCCACGTCTCCTGATGTACTGGCCTGTCCCCTGGTAGCACCTCCATGCTCTTTACACTACGCTGACAGACACAGCAAACCTTCTTGCCACAGCTCGCATTGATGTGCCATCCTGGATGAGCTGCACTACCTGAGCCACTTGTGTGGGTTGTAGACTCCGTCTCATGCTACCACAAGAGTGAAAGCACCGCCAGCATTCAAAAGTGACCAAAACATCAGCCAGGAAGCATAGGAACTGAGAAGTGGTCTGTGGTCCCCACCTGCAGAACCACTCCTTTATTGGGGGTGTCTTGCTAATTGCCTATAATTTACACCTGTTGTCTATTCCATTTGCACAACAGCATGTGAAATTTATTGTCAATCAGTGTTGCTTCCAGTTTGATTTCACAGAAGTGTGATTGACTTGGAGTTACATTGTGTTGTTTAAGTTCCCTTTATTTTTTTGAGCAGTGAGTATTATACTTTTTTTATGTTTCTACTTTACATACATACATTTCATTATGTAGTTCTCAAAATCTGTAGTAGACAAAAGTTTACATGTAAAATCTATAGGTTTACCAAACGGTTAAGTGATTAACAATTAAAAGCAGTCGGATTAAGTAATAGTAGAATGTATTTTAACAAATGAGAAGACAATCATTTCAAAAGGAATCTGAGCATTGCATTGTGAAAAGCTAGTCCTTTATATGAACATGTATTGCAATGTGAAACATGTATTTGTAGATGAAACACTAAGTTTGGTGGAAAGGTGACAGTATGATTTTGTGTGTTGTACTTAGTCAATTGAAAATGTGCTTAGAGTTTTGAAACAACTGCCTTTTTGAGTATCTGTTTTGAGTGAAAATGTAGCACATAACTTGTGAAAATTGCACCAATTCTAAAAAAAAATGTAATCAAACTGAAATACCTAAATTCATCAATCCATGTGTTGCATAGTTCAACAAAATTATGTTCTTATTAAATACCATTTGTATTTCCTATTACATATATGTATTGCAAATAGTAAGTAGGGAGGCCTACTATTGGTTATGATTTATTATTTTTTTTAACCAGTGTGTTTATTTTGTACAGTTCAAATGTTGTTGAGAAATTAGATGAGTCCCTCACTATAAACATCAAATAATACATTAATACATTACATTATGAATGAGCCACAGGGGGCGTATCGAGGGAAGGAAGTGACAAAACCTATAGAACAGCCCTATAACATGACGAACGAGATAAAACGATTATGTTCGAAACTTACAATAGGCTAAAAGAGGAAACTCGAGAGAGAGAGAGAGAGAGAGAGAGAGAGAGAGAGAGAGGAGCAATTGACAAGCATTCACATGACTTGTGTCGCCTAAGGTGGATATTTCTGTGATAGCGCACCAGTCCAAAGACACAGGTAGGCTTTCACAAACGACGACGTTTTCTAAACTTTTTGATAGTCATTAACTAGAACGATTTGATCTAGCTCCGCTACAGAAATTAAGGTAGGCAAAGCTTATGCTGCTGTAAAATGGGATTTACAAGAAATCGCATGTGGTAGGCTAACTTGACAGACAGTTACCAGTCGAAAAGCATCAGTAATAGATCGATCAATATTATTCATTACTCTGAATATATTGTGTTATTGGATAACGACAGACATAAACAGTTTAATAATAAAATAAATAAAATAATAAATATGTGTATATATATATGCAGTATGATACGCATTTGAAACGCAATATGTGTCACATTTTTATAATAGGTAGGCCTAGGCCCTAGAGTATGCTCTTTTTGAATAGTCTACTTTATCATAAACTATTATGTTACTGCACCTGGACAAAAACTCTACAAGCACCGATCCTTCAATCATTTTTCACAGAAGTGTAATTGATTTGGCTGTTTTCATTTGCTTTCGGCTGTTGGAATTGTTCCTCAGCATGAGTCAATGGAAACAAATTCAACAGCTCCAGATCAAATACCAGGAGCAGGTGGGCTACCTTTATGATGACAACTTCCCTATGGACATACGGCAGGTGCTCTCCAACTATATTGAGAGCCAGGACTGGTGAGTGTGTGTGTGTGTGTGTGTGTGTGTGTGTGTGTGTGAGAGAGAGAGTGTGTGTCTTGGTCTGTGTGTGTCTGTCTGTATGTATGTCTGTGTGTATGTCTGTATGTGTGTTGTGCATGTGTTACTGTACAGTAATATATATAATAGCTATCAAGTTGGGTTTCCAGCGAGCATGTTCAGGAACTAAAACACAGCATGTGGATACCATAATTGGTAACACTTTACTTAAAGGGGCAATAAGGCATTCATAACACCTTTATGAGACCAGCCATGACACCTTAATGAGTGTTGGTGTTTTACTGAATTAACTCATCATGGTAATCCAGCTGTGACTGACATGTAGCCTATTCATGTACTGGGTCGTTCCATGAAATGGGTCACTTTGATATTTTTAGAAGAAATTGTGAATCAATATTGGATTTTAAAAGCCTGTTATATTAAATGAAGTACCCTTTAATATAAACCACATGGACAATTCAATTAATCAGATTTTTAATATGAAAAAAAAAGTATTATGCATTTTGACATGTCCGTCTCTGTTCTCTGTGACCTCTCTGAAGATTTTAACCCAGTTAATCACTAAATGTTTTCACCATCATTGTAAAGTCCTATTTATTTTGTCGCTTTGACGGATTATTATTATTATTTATTTTTGTGATTAGGGATTCATTTGAAGGTAAAAAAAAAAAAAGTTTTAATATGCTGAAACTATTCCTTTTTAAATATTTTTTTTCAAATCATAGTGTTAAGGGAGGTGAGCTGGTTCTACTCTCTTTGGGCATTTTCCGGTGTTTTGTGGTGGAAAACTGAGTGTGTAGAGCTCAACTCTACATACTGTAGAGCTTTTTTTTTTTTAAAGCTTACAGTCAAATTACCAAAGCATCCTCTAGTGGCGTCATGGGTGGAATGTTATCAATATTTTTCATAATTTCATAATTAATAAACATGTATTCTTTTTACTGCCGAAAAAGTGTAATATTGGGATGGAAACTCAAAATGTAATACGTTTTAACTCTATGACATGGTACAGGTGTCTTCTTTTTTTAAAGCCAATTACCAAGTGTGTGAGGTGTATACTTTTGTTTCGAAGTAGATTTGCTTAATACTACCAAGAAACACTATTTGTGACCCTAATTACTGCAGTAATTAATTTCCCCTCCCTGTTACAAGCTTCGATTCCCTCTGTCACAAGAGGATGTATGGCTGATTTAAGATGAAATCGTCAACCCTGTTATGGTCAACCATGTTACGGTCAACCCTATTACCTTATTCTGGTACTTACTAGTCTTTTATTATTTTTTATGGGATAAAATAACAAAAAAAGATGTAGGTGTGCTCATCATGACAGAATGTACAAATTAGGTGAAATAAAATGCTTTTTTCCCACCAAGTTACACTACCCAAACGGGACTCATTTCGTGGAACCACCCTATTGTACTTGTACAAAACAGCAAAAGAAAGCATTTGATGATATGACATGCTGAAAAAGGAGAATGAGTGATTTTCCCCCTTTTCCCTTGTACATTATAACATGATGTGTACAGTATGTTCTACATGCTCTTATTAATAACTTTTTTATTGAGCACTGAAAACTGTTAAATCAGATACAAAGCTAAGACAAAGTGTATGTGTTTTTTCCAGGGATACTGCCGCAAACCATGAGTCCATGGCGACAGTTCTCCTCAGCAATCTCCTGTCTCAGCTGGACAGGCAGTGTTCTCAGGAACAGAACTTCCTACAAAGACACAACTTGAAGTTCATCTACCAGCAGTTACAGGTGCCACAATAACCTCCCTTACAATATCATACACCTAACCTGGTTAAAACCAGACTGAACTCTGCGCTAAATCAGGTCGCCAGGCAACCATATACCCTGCAGATCCAACATTGATAACATTAAACAGTCTCATTTAAGCATTGAGGGGATTTAGTACAACCAACCCACAACTTCCCGTAAATGGGGAGTGGCACTGTGTAGTATGTTATGTCAGTATGTATGTGTGTGTGTGTGCGTATGTGTTCAGTGTGGAAAAGGAAGCGAAAGACGAGAGCTGTTCATTTGTGTGTTTTTGTCACCTTTAGGGATTGGCTTACGGTTTAGTGGCATTCCTCAAACTGAGCATCCTTTCACTTGTGATAAGTGTTGTATGTCATTTTTGTTCCAGACAATTTCACCTCTTACCCTATTCAGGGGAATCCAAATTCTATTATGCTCTCTGAGGTCTCAGGACATTGACTGGCAGTATATTTCGTAGAATCTCTGAGAATTGTACCTGAAAACACCGTAACAGGAACAGGAAATAGCTGTTTGAGGCTGATGGCTGAGGCCGGCGAGGCCATATTTCTGTATAACACAACTGATGTAGGAAAGACACATACCTCATCAGAACCTTGTGGTTTCCAGAACTTCCATTTTGTCTGTGTGTGTATTCGACTGTTTGTTTGTGTGTACAGATGGTGTGATGTTTCTCAGAGGAAGTAGTAGCTCAAACACAAGAGGACACAAGACGTTTGGTTTGGTGTGGCGCTTGGATATGTGCATTTTGTTATTGTTTAGGTGTGCTGTCTATTAAGCACAGATGACAGATGGAAAGTGTCTCTTTCTATGCAATCATTTGTGCTGAGTCTACCTTGAAGGTATACAAGCATTGTTTAGGGTCTATTCTTTTGAACTCAGTCAATTTAGGGAATTCAATGGAAATGCATTTCATGAATTGAATAAACCCTCCTACACTGGTTCATACCTGAATTGCATTTTGTTGTGAGGGATCTGACCCTAACCTTCTATAAAATAAATATGTCACTGAATGAAGAAAACGGTCAACCCACTATGCAAATACATTAGTACTTAGTACTGGAAATAAATATTGCAGTGCTTATGTCGCATCTAAAGCTAGGAAAGGCTGAGTGGTTGGCTCTAAGGGGATTTCTCAGTCTGAGGGAGGATTTGATATACAGTGGGCCGAATGATGCTGCTGAATGCTGCTGAACTGACACTGTTTGTTTGCGATGTAGTCGTCATTGTGATGGTGGTAAAGGGTATCGCGTAGGTTTTCAAGATTGAATCCCCCTTCTGTCTTTCGTTGCACACTCAGATCAGTAGTCACAGACAATGACTGAAAGAGAAATCAGGTTTCACATGTTCACATCAGAACTTTCCCTTGTGTCACAGAGGCCTAGACAGAATCTGTGGAATTTTGTCAAAAACAGACAAAGATGTCAAGATGCACATGGTGTTTGAGACATGTTTTGCACAGAACTGGGTTCAGATCAGACAAAACGCAAACTGAAGGGACAAATTATGGGCAAGTCCATCCATGGTTGTATTCCTTAGGGATCATCATAGCAAACAAGTACTTCTTATTGGGTTTCAGGTAGTACCACCCCATTTCATTCTGTTTTCTTCATCCAGTAAACATGTCCCATGTCTGAAGGCCTTTTTACACTAAATGTCTCCTTGTTTAGACTGCCATAGTACATTACTTTTGGTTTTGTTTTCATACTGAGGCTGTACCTGGTTCAGTCGCATTCTTTCCCACGGAATGATCTATGTTGTTTCTTCACACACCTGATGGCATACTTCCTCTGTGAGGTATGTCGGTGGAGAGGTTGGAGAGAATGTACAGTGTCTGAAAAACACCTTTCAATACTTCCTCATTAGCCAACTTACACTATACATTATAAGGAGAAAGTAGAGCAAACCTAAGCCTCCCTGTTTTACCCACATTCTTTTGTATTTCTGAGAAAGAATCACAGCTGAGAGAGCAAGCTTTCAAAGAGCTCTTAGAAACTCACACAATTCGCACAATTCAGGAGACAGACACTCATACAGGCAAGTCAGTTAAAATGTTGTTGTTTTATTAAATATATTTTGTAAGTATTTCCTGCTTTTATTGACAGGGATACCCATTAAATGAAGAGGGAGATAGATTGTGGGCATAATGTTAAGACGTGCGCTGGGACCAGGATTCGTATGTCAAAAGGTGTAGACAGAAAGGGAGGGGGGGGGGAGGGGGGGTGTAGGCTGGACCAGGACTCGAACTCAGATCCTGCAACTGTCAACCTAACTCATTAACAATTTCACAGAGATTCGAATCGCTTGGCAAGGTCTCTAGGTGTTTGACATGTCCATGCCTTCCTTTACATGTATACATGTGTCTGTGGGTTCATATGTCCATGTTCTTTTTCAGACTAAATGCAAAGCCAGCCCTCTGCTGATGGCCGGGGTCATTTCTTCTTGCCTCAGAGAGGAGCGCCGTATCATCTCCACAGCCAGCATTCAGGAACAGGTGAGTCTCTTTGACTCTGTTACGTCATCAGGAAAGTCCCTTGTGTTCCTTCTTATCCTATTATATCTTCTTCCTCGAAACACCTGGAAAGACAGAGGCAGTAACAGTGTGTGTGTGTGGGTGGGTGGGTGGGTGGGTGGGTTGTCACATGTGTTTCTGCATATGTGTGTGTGGTTTACTTCACCTCATCATCTTGATAGGGCCCATTGGAGAAGTCAATGCAGAATTCGGTGGCCTTCGAGAGACAGAAGAACATGGACAACAGGGTGGCGGTGATCAGGAGTAGTGTGCAGATGATGGACCAGGCAGTGAAATACCTAGAAGACATGCAAGACGACTTTGACTTCCGCTATAAAACTCTCCAGTCTCGAGGTCAGCCATACACCCAATCTGAAATCCAATTCCAGCCCATACCCTTATGGACTCTGAGATGATTTTACAGCTGTCGTATAATTTACATTTTAGTCATTTAGCAGACACTCTTATCCAGAGCGACTTACAGTAGTGAATGCATACATTTCATACATTTTTTTTTTTTTTTTTTTTTTCTGTGCTGGCCCCCCGTGGGAAACGAACCCACAACCTTGGTGTTGCAAACACCATGCTCTACCAACTGCGCTACAGGGAAGGCTATAATATTGGATAGCTGTAAGTAAAATGGCAATAGCTGCACCTTGCCCTCTGATGGCCTGATGTGGTGAAATTATTGATTAACTATGGGCAACACTTGACTTAAACCACAGAGTTTTTAAACCCAGAGGCCCAACATCGCAATACTTCCAGGAACGCTTGCGAAGCAGACTCGGCAGACCAGGCAAGACAGTTAAGAACAAATTCTTATTTTACAATGATGTCCTACTCCGGGCAAACCCTCCCATAATCCGGAAAACTCTGGGCCAATTGTGTGCCGCCCTATGGGACTCCCGATCACGGCCGGTTGTGATACAGCCCGGGATCGAACCAGGGTCTGTAGTGACACCTCTAACACTGAGATGCAGTGCCTTAGACCGCTGCCCCACTCGGGTATGGGGTTTAGCAAGTCAATAGAAGTGAAAAAAAGTGTAAATTCTAAATGCAAAACCTAGATTTACGCCAATGTCTTAATTAGCTGAAACCTTGTTAAAACCTCTTATGGCTAGGGGGCAGTATTTTCACGGCCGGATAAAAAACGTACCCGATTTAATCTGATTATTACTCCTGCCCAGAAACTAGAATATGCATGTAATTATTAGCTTTGGATAGAAAACACTCCAAAGTTTCTAAAACTGTTTGAATGGTGTCTGTGAGTATAACAGAACTCATTTGGCAGGCCAAAACCTGAGAAGATTCCAAACAGGAAGCGCCCTCTCTGACCATTTCTTGCCCTCCTTGATCATCTCTATCAAATACAGGGGATCTCTGCTGTTACGTGACACTTCCTACTGCTCCCATGGGCTCTCAGAAGGCGGCAAAAAGCTGAATGACGTAATTCCAAGCCCTGGCTGAAAAGCTTTAGCGCATTTGCTAAGTGGTCTATCAGCGGACAATGGGACTCATGCTCGTGCACGAGACGACCCCATGTTTTTATTCTATCGTCTTTGAACGGATACAACGACCCCCGGTCGGAATATTATCGCTTTTTTACAAGAAAATTGATTTTAAACAGCGGTTGACATGCTTTGAAGTACGGTAATGGAATATTTAGAATTTTTTTGTCACAATGCATGCATGTAACCCTTCTTTACCATTCGGATAGTGTCTTGAACGCACAAACAAAACGCCGCTGTTTGGATATAACTATGGATTATTTGGGACCAAACCAACATTTGTTATTAAAGTAGAAGTCCTGGGAGTGCATTCTGATGAAGAACACCAAAGGTAATCAAACTTTTCTAATAGTAAATCGGAGTTTGGTGAAGGCTGAACTTGCTGGGTGTCTAAATAGCTAGCCCTGTGATGCCGGGCTATCTACTGAGAATATTGCAAAATGTGCTTTCACCGAAAAGCTATTTTAAAATCGGACATATCGAGTGCATAGAGGAGTTCTGTATCTATAATTCTTAAAATAATTGTTATGTTTTTTGTGAACGTTTATCGTGAGTAATTTAGTCAATTCACCGGAAGTTTGCAGGGGGTATGCTAGTTCTGAACGTCACATGCTAATGTAAAAAAGCTGGTTTTTGATATAAATATGAACTTGATTGAACAAAACATGCATGCATTGTATAACATAATGTCCTAGGGTTGTCATCTGATGAAGATCATCAAAGGTTAGTGCTGCATTTAGCTGTGGTTTTGTTTTTTGTGACATTATATGCTAGCTTGAAAAATGGGTGTCTGATTATTTCTGGCTGGGTACTCTGCTGACATAATCTAATGTTTTGCTTTCGCTGTAAAGCCTTTTTGAAATCGGACAGTGTGGTTAGATAAAGGAGAGTCTTGTCTTTAAAATGGTGTAAAATAGTCATATGTTTGAAAAATTGAAGTTTTCGGATTTTAGAGGAGTTTGTATTTCGCGCCACACCCATCATTGGATATTGGAGCAGGTGTTCCGCTAGCGGAACGTCTAGATGTAAGAGGTTAACCACATCATATTGCATTATACCTGCAGGGTTTAAGCAAAGATACTACAAACTAAGATATCCAGAAACTGCCTCTCCAATAAAAACCCTCAATCACGCTTGTAGTTGATGTCATGGCAATGTTGGCTAGCTAAGCTGATGCGCAGAAACGTCATCGGGTCTAATGGTTGTCTCGAGCCAAACTGCGGATGTGCAGGCCGTCTAATCAAAGGCATTCCTTTGATATGAAGTTGTTTTTGATGAAAATGAAAACGTGTCAGTTTGTCACTTTATAATGCATTGTAAGACTTGTCATAAGCATGTATGACCCCCTTTTAATGTCTATTCTTATCATCTCATTATGATCCTGACTGAATGACAACCATAGGTTTTAAGGGGGCAATAAAAAAAAGAAGTTTTATTTCACCAAATTGTAACGTTCTGTCATGATAAGCACATGTTCAACTTAAAGGTCCAATGCAGCCATTTTTATCTTAATATCAAATAATTTCTGGGTAATAGTGATTGTGTTCAGTTAAAATGCTTCTTAGCAAGAGCAATTTCTCAAGAACGAATTTTGCTAGGACCTTCTGGAAGTGGTCTGAGTGGGGAGGGGAAAACGGAAAACTAGCTTTTATTGGCAGAGAGGTTTGGAATGCTCTTTCTTGTTGGTATATTAACCAATTTACCGACTGGTGATGTCACCAGGCAGGCCAAAACTCCGTCCCACCAAAACGGGCTGAAATTTCAGGCGGTCTTTTCAAACAGCTCAAACAATCATAATTATTCCAAACTCATAGTGTGGAAATACATTTAAAACACAGGTAAATATCGTTTTTGATTGCACTGGACTTTTAATTAAAAACATGTTTTCCCATTTCAAGAGGTTAAATACAAAAATTACAATAGTAAGTGGTAACAGAGTTGACCATAACAGGGTTGACAATTTAATCTTAAATCAGCCATAAATCCCTATGTGATAGGGGGATGGAAGCTTGATGTGTGCAACAGGGAGAGGCAATTGATAGAAGCTTCACAATAATTGTTTTTATTGTTAAAATATTTATAGCCTGTCTATCTATGAGGGTTGACGTGTTATGCTCGACCCACTCAGTTTTCCACCACAAAACACAAGAAAATGGCCAAAAAGAGTCGAACCAGCTCACCTGCTTTTACGCTATGATTTGAATATCAGATATCCAATCTTTCTTTTGAGAAAAACATTTTAAAAGGAATAGTTTCACCATATTAAAACTAGAGTTTAGTTCACATAACAGGGTTGACCTTAAAATCAGGTACAGGTTTGTTTTTAAATGAATCACTAATCACATTAAATAAATACAAATCGCCAAAAATGACTTTGTCGAAGCAACAAAATAACTAAGACTTTACAATAATGGTGAAAACTTTTGGGATTAAAGGGGTTAAAATCTTCTGAGAAGTCACAGAAAGTGGACTTATTTAGCAAGTCTATATTCAAATAAAAAATGGGATTTATTGAATTGTCCATGTGGTCTATTAAAGGGCACCACATTTAGCTCAGTTGGTAGAGCATGGTGTTTGCAACACATGGTGTTTGCAACGCCAGGGTTGTGGGTTCAATACCCACGGGGGGCCAGTACGGGAAAACAATTTTTTATGAAATGTAAGTCGCTCTGGATAAGAGCGTCTGCTAAATGACTAAAATGTACATTTAATATAACATGCTTTTAACATCCAATAGTGGTGCACAATTTCTACTTACAATTTCAAAGTGATGCAAATGGGACTCATTTCATGGAACGACCCATGTACCAATCCCAGATTGCGGCATTAAAGTGGTGCAAAGAAGTGCAACACTTTTATTCAATGTAACTTACATCAATAGTACATGGGTTCCCACTATGTTTTATCCTCTGTCATGCTGGATGTATTTTTGTCCCTTAGATCCAGTGGACAGGAACACAGAGGTAATGAAACAGGAAGTGACCCGACTGCAGGAGATGCTCAACAACCTGGACTTTAAGAGGAAGGTGTGGGAACACTACATACATTAGATAAACCAGCAATCAACTATGGCTGTTACTATAGGCCTAAGCTTTGTGTTTAGCGTGTAAACAGTTGAACATCATCGATGCCTTATCTTTGAGTAATATGCATTTATTTGAATTGGGGCCACCGTTTCTGTCATGCAGTTGCATTTTAGTCTATACAATTCTATATGAATATTTACTATATAGATACAATGGTTAAAAAGAAAACATGGCCTCCTGGGTGGTGCAGTGGTGCAGTGCCTTAGATCACTGCAGCTGTGCCACCAGAGACTCTGGGTTTGAGCCCAGGCTCTGTCACAGCTGGTTGCGACCGGGAGGCCCACGGGGCGGTGCACAATTGGCCTAGCGTCGTCTGGGTTAGGGAGGGTTTGGCCGGCAGGGATATCCTTGTCTCATGTGCACTAGTGACTCCTGTGGTGGGCTGGGTGCAGTGCACGCTGACCAGGTTGCTAGGTGTACAGTGTTTCCTCTGACACATTGGTGTGGCTGGCTTCTGGGTTGGATGTGTGCTGTGTTAAGAAGCAGTGTGGCTTGGTTGGGTTGTGTTTCAGAGGATGCATGGCTCTTGACCTTTGCCTCTCCTGAGTCTGTGTGGGAGTTGTAGCGATAAGACAAGACAGTAACTACTAACAATTGGATACCATGAAAAAGGGGGCTAATTTTTATTTTTTTTAATACATTTTTGGGGGCTGCAAAGTGTGGAGAGCATTGTTGCATCCAGCACGATATTGCTAGTTAGATTTTCGTCTGACACTGCAAGACAGCTGAGTGAGTTTAGATATTGAAGTCGTGAGGATATTTATTGAATTCGCTTCGGGGACTATTCAACAAAACACACGTTTATGTATAATATTATAATATATGGCATTTAACAGACACTTTTATTCAATGTAACTTACATAAATAGCACATGGGTTCCCAACCTTGGCACCAATGTTTTGTGGGGGGGGGGGCGTGGGAACTTCCTTGATTTGAGGGGTAAAAAAAACTATACAAATGTTTTAGTTTATTTTTTACAATTCGTGATTGATTATACCAATCAAAAGGAAGATGCAACTCTGATGCAAAGGGGAATTTCTTTGGTTTTTCTCTATGACATTCAGAAAATGAGCTACGACCTAAAGTCGAGTAGTCAAAGAAATTAGACTTTGCTTGGAAAGAAATCGCATATGATGTGTGACTCTGTCGCTATCAATTAATCCAATCACTTTCTGTAAAAGAGAATATAGACAGTATAACTACATTGAGGGTTCATATAAATGATCCTAATAAAACATATTTGGTAGCGGAATTGCATTTGGGGAAATCAGGTCTAGACTATTTTCCCTATCCATTATTGATGGGATTATCATTAAATATCCTTCCTAAAAGATGTCATGAGTTAAACCACATATAATTGCAGGAAATTAACTTAAAAAACAAACATTTTCCAAAGTAAATCATATTGGGGGAATCAGACCCACAACCCTGGCATTGCTAGGATCCTGCGCTTACCAACTGAGCTACACAGGACCAGCAGTGAGATGTTGTTATTGTTCCCCCATAGGAGAACCTATCTAAGATGAGTGATGTGATAAAAGAGATTGATGCTCTGATAGTCTCCCAGCTGAACCCAGAGCTGATGGAGTGGAAACGCAGGCAGCAGATCAACTGTATAGGTGGCCCACTGCTCACTGGACTGGACCAGCTCCAGAACTGGTAATGCAACCAAGCATGCTTACACACATACACACACACACATACATTACTCAATCTTATAACTATATCCCAAAATAATGTGGGATTTTAGGTCAACCTCAATTCATGCACACCCCCTGTCACCCTCTCTCTCTCCCAGGTTCACTCTGACAGCCCAAAGTCTGTTCCAGATGAAGCGTCAGCTGGACAAACTGGGGGAGCTTATATTAAAGGTGACGTATGAGAGCGACCCCATCCCGCTGCAGAGACCGCAGATGGAGGAGCAGGTCAAATACCTCATCTACCACCTCATCAAAAGGTACTAACCTCAACAAAGCCGAACACCTACTCTAACCAAGTGCATGAAATATCCATATCACAAAGTGATTTTCCAAAGAACTGGAAGCATAGGGAAGCATGAGTGGGAAGTAATGGGAAGTCTAGATAACATGGAAATGAACTTGTGACTGTTATGTTGCCGCCATCCAAATCTAGGTGGCATACACAACTGCTATTATGCTATTGTAGTTCTCTTGTAGGCCATCGTTGTGTCATCCTTTGTACAATGTCCACAGCTCCTTTGTGGTGGAGAAGCAGCCATGTATGCCAACCCACCCCCAGAAACCTCTCATCATCAAGACCGGGGTGCAGTTCACCACCAAAGTCAGGTACTGTATGTGTATTAACCTCTCTTGGGGAGGTGGGACGCTAGCGCCAAATTCAAAACCACAAAATGTCATAATTCAAAGTTCTCAAACATACGACTATTTTACACCATTTTAAAGATACACATCTCCTTAATGTAACCACATTGTCCGATTTCGAAAAGTCTTTACGGCGAAAGCATAAAGTTAGATTATGTTAGGACAGTTCCAACACAAGAAAAAACACACGGCGAATTTCCTAGCACTAACCTTTGACGATCTTCATCAGATGACACTCCTAGGACATCATGTTACACAATACATGCATTTTTTGTTTGATCAGGTTCATATTTATATCCAAAAACAGCATTATACATTGCCGCGTGATGTTCAGAAAATATTTTGGAGTCATCTAAAATCATAAATAGCATTAGAAATATTCACTTACCTTTGATTATCTTCATCACAAGGCACTTCCAGGTCCACAATAAATGTTGTTTTGTTCGATAAAGTCCATAATTTATGTCCAAATATCTCCTTGTTGTTTGCGCGTTCAGTAAGCTACTCCAAATGTAGGAAGCGTGGCCAAAATGTCACGACGAAAAGTTTAAAAAAAGTTATATTTACGTTCGTTGAAACATGTCAAACGTTGTATAGCATCAATCTTTAGGGCCTTTTTAACTTAGAACTTCAATAATATTCCAACCGGATGATTCCAATGTCTTGAAAAACGTTTTTGAACACAGCTACCTCCTCACGTGAAGGTGCGCCAATGAACTCATGTTTTTCACTGAGTCACCAACTCCCTGGCCTTCTTGTTCGCTCTCTGTTCACTGCAAAAGCCTGAAACAAGGTTCTAAAGACTGTTGACATCTAGTGGAAGCCTTAGGAAGTGCAAAATGAACCCTAAGTCACTGTGTGTTAGATAGGCAAAGACTTGAATAGACTACCAGCATCAGATTTCCCACTTCCTGGTAGTATTTTTCTCAGGTTTTTGCCCGCCATATGAGTTCTGTTATACTCACAGACATCATTCAACCAGTTTTAGAAACTTCAGAGTGTTTTCTATCCAAATCTACTAATAACATGCATATTCTAGTTCCTGGGCCCGAGTAGTAGGCCGTTTAATTTGGGTACATTTTTCATTAGGCCATGAAAATACTGCTCCCTACCCAAGAGAGGTTAAGATGTAACACAACTCAATACATGGTGCTTATCAATCCATTGTGTGTGTGTGTTCATCTTAAATATACACTCACCAGAGAGTTTATTAGTACCGGGTCTAGTATTTTGCCTCCAGAACAGCCTTCATTCTTCGGGGAATTTTACAATGTTCAGAAACGTTCCACAAGGATGTTGGTCCATGCTGACGTGATGACATCATGCCGTTGCTGCAAATTGGACGGCCGTACATTCATGTTGCGAACAGCCGGTTCCAACTCATTCCAGATATGTTCTATTGGGTTGAGGTCTGGGGACTGCGCAAGCCACTCAAGTAAACTGAACTCGCTGTCATGTTCCAGGCAATGTTTTTCCACTCCTGAATTGTCCAGTGTTGGTGATCGCGTGCCCACTGGAGCCGCTTCCTTTTGTTTTTAGCTGATAGGAGTGAACCTGGTGTGGTCATCTGCTGCAACAGCCTATCCGTGACAAGGACCAACGAGTTGTGCGTTCCAAGATGCCGTTCTGCACACCACTGTTGTACTGCACCGTTATCTGTCTCTTTGTGGCCAGCCTGTTAGCTTGCATGATTCTTGCGATTCTCCTTCAATCTCTCTCACCAACAAGCTGTTTTCGCCTACAGGACTGCGGCTGACTGGATGTTTTTTGTTTGTCACAACATTATCGGTAAACCCTAGACACCGTTGTGTGTGAAAAGCCCAGGATGGCAGCCATTTCAAATCAAATTTTATCGGTCACATACACGTGATTAGCAGATGTTATTGCGGGTGTAGCAAAATGCTTGTGGTTCTAGCTCCGACAGTGCAGTAATGTCTAAATTACACAACATATACCGAATACACACAAATCTAAGTAGGAATGAATTAAGACTATATACATATGGACGAGCGATGTCAGCGGAACGGACTAGGATACAGTAGAATAGTATAGAAAACAGTATATACATATGAGATGAGTAATGCAAGATATGTAAACATTATTAAGTGATTAAGATACCGTAGAATTGTATAGAATACAGTATATACATAAGAGATGAGTAATGCAAGATATGTAAACATTATTAAGTGACTAAGATACCGTAGAATTGTATAGAATACAGTATATACATAAGAGATGAGTAATGCCAGATATGTAAATATTATTAAAGTCACTAGTGTTCCATTCCTTAAAGTGGCCAGTGATTCCGAGTCTATGCCTATAGCCAGCAGCCTCTAATGTGCTAGTGATGGGTGTTTAACAGTCTGATGGCCTTGAGATAGAAGCTCTTTTTCAGTCTATCGGTCCCAGCTTTGATGCACCTGTACTGACCTCTCCTTCTGGATGATAGCGGGGTGAACAGTCAGTGGCTTGGGTGGTTGATGTCCTTGATGATCTTTTTGGCCATCCTGTGACATCGGGTGCTGTAGGTTTCCTGGAGGGTGGGTAGTTTGCCCCCGGTAATGCGTTGGGCAGACCGCACCCCTCTCTGGAGAGCCTTGCAGTTGCGGGCGGAGCGGTTGCCGTACCAGGCAGTGATACAGCCCGACAGGATGCTTTCAATTGTGCATCTGTAAAAATGTGTCAGGGTTTTAGGTGACAAGCAAAATTTCTTTAGCCTCCTGAGGTTGAAGAGACTCTGTTGCACCTTCTTCACCTCACTGTCTGTGTGGGTGGTCCATTTCAGTTTGTCAGTGATGTGTATGCCGGGGAACTTTAAGCTTTCCACCTTCTCCACTGATGTCGATGTCGATTGTTTACGTTGTGTGAGAGGTTGTTTCCCAGGCACCACACTCCCAGAGCCCTCCCTGTAGGCTGTCTCGTCATCGTTGGTAATCAAGCCTACTACTGTTGTGTCGTCTGCAAACTTGATGATTGAGTTGGAGACGTGCTTGACCACACAATCATGGGTGAACAGGGAGTACAGGAGGGGGCTGTGCACTAACCCTTGTGGGGCCCCAGTGTTGAGGATCAGCAGAGTGGAGGTGATGTTTCCTACCTTCACCACCTGGGGGCGGCCCGTCAGGAACTCCAGGACCCAGTTACACAGGGAGGGGTTCAGACCCAGGGCCTCGAGCTTAATGATGAGCTTGGAGGGTACTATGGTGTTGAATGCTGAGTAATAGTCAATATAATATTACAGGTGTTTATTGTAAAGGACCACAGGAGGAGGCAGGTAGCTGGGTTTCAGGGGCAGGCAGAAGGTCATACACAGGCGGTCCAAAAAGACAACAGTACAGGCAGGGAAAAGGCTAGTAACGTCATCCGGGAGATCAGGCAATAGGTAGGTAACAGGAAATCCGATAGGCTAAAGTATAGGCAGGGAATAGGCAAAAGGCGTCGTTAGTGAGGCAGGCAAAAACTATCATACACGGGAGGAGTAAATGACGGGATAACCAGAGCTCCGAATAGAAGTGTGTCACAAAACAAACAATACCTCACAATGATGGGGTGTAAAGAACTGAAGTAAATAGTGTGTGATAATGACATACAGGTGTGTGATCAGAATTCAGGTGATTGGGATCTGGAGAGCGAGCTGCGTTCAGGGGATCTATGTGTTGGAGAGTGTAAGCTGGAAAGTGGTTCGGAAAGTGAGCTGCGTTCAGGGGATCTATGTGTTTGAGAGTGTAAGCTGGAAAGTGAGCTGCGTTCAGGGGATCTACGTGTTTGAGAGTGTGAGTTGGAAGCAGACGTTACAGGTATTCCTCTTGTCCAGATGGGATAGGGCAGTGTGCAGAGTGATGGTGATTGCATCGTCTGTGGATCTATTGGGGCGGTAAGCAAATTGAAGTGGGTCTAGGGTGGCAGGTAAGGTAGAGGTGATATGATCCTTGACTAGTCTCTCAAAGCACTTCATGATGACAGAGGTGAGCACTACGGGGCGATAGTCATTAACCTCTCTAGGGGGTGTGGCGTCCCACCCGGCCAACATCCAGTGAAATTGCAGAGCGCCAAATTCAAAAACAGAGATACTCATTATAAAAATTCATGAAACATACAAGTGTTATACATCGGTTTAAAGATTTACTTCTTGTTAATCCAACCACGGTGTCAGATTTCAAAAATACTTTACGGCGAAAGCAAACCATGTGATTATCTGAGAACAGCGCCCAGCAGACAAATCATTACAAACAGTTAGCAGCCAAGAAGAGGAGTAACAAAAGTCAAAAATAGCGATAAAATGTATCACTTACCTTTGATGATCTTCATATGGTTGCACTCCGAAGACTCCGTGTTACACAATAAATGTTTGTTTTGTTCGATAATGTCCCTTATGTCCACAAACCTCAGTTTTGTTGGTGCGTTTCATTCAGTAATCCAATGGAACAAAGCGCGTTCACAACAGACAGACAAAAAATCTAAAAAGTAACATAAGAATTCGTAGAAACATGTCAAACGATGTTTAAAATCATACCTCACGTTGTTTTTGTCATAAATAATCGATCATATTTCAACCGGACAATAACTTTTATCAATAGAAAAGGAAAAACAAGAAAGGCACGCTCCCGGTCACGCGCTGGACTCATGTCTGGAAATGTCCACTGTCCTGTCATTGAAAGTGCTGTTTCTCCCTCATTTTTCAGAGTAAAAGCCTGAAACAATGCCTAAAGACTGGCCACATGCTGTGGAAGCCATAGAGATCGCGAACTGGGTCCTTAAGTCTTTGTATGGTGGATAGGCTTTCAATGGAAAAACAGCCATTTCAAAATAAAAGCATTTCCTGGATGGATTTTCCTCAGGTTTTCGCCTGCCATATCAGGTCTGTTATACTCACAGACATTATTTTAACAGTTTTGGAAACTTTATGGTGTTTTCTATCCAAATCTACCAATTATATGCATATCCTAGCTTCTGGACCTGAGTAGCAGGCAGTTTACTTTGGGCACGCTTTTCATCCAAAATTCCGAATGCTGCCCCCTACCCTAGTGAGGTTAAGCTCAGTTACCTTTGCCTTCTTGGGTACAGAAACAATGGTGACCATCTTGAAGCATGTGGGGACAGCGCACTGGGATAGGGAGAGATTGAATATGGCCGTAAACACACCAGCCAGCTGGTCTGCGCATGCTCTGAGGGCGCGGCTAGGGATGCCGTCTGGGCCGGCAGCCTTGTGAGGGTTAACACGTTTAAATGTTTTACTCACGTCGGCCACGGAGAAGGAGAGCCCACAGTCCTTGGTAGCGGGCCGCATCGGTGGCACTGTGTTATCCTCATATCGTGCAAAGAATATGTTTAGCCTTTCCGAAGCAAGACGTCGGTCTCGGTGACGTGGCTGGTAAATGACGGGAAAACCAGAGCTCCGAATTTTGTAGTCTGTGATTGTCTGTAGTCCCTGCCACACACGTCTCGTGTCTGAGCCATTGAATTGCGACTCCACTTTATCTCTATACTGTTGTTTAGCTTGTTTGATTGCCTTGCGGAGTGAATAACTACACTGTTTATATTCTGCCATATTACCAGTCGCCTTGCCCTGGTTAAATGCAGTGGTGCGCGCTTTCAGTTTCGGGCGAATGCGGTTTCTGGTTAGGGTAGGTTTTAATAGTCACAGTGGGTACTACATCTCCTATACACTTCCTTATGAACACAGTCACCGTATCCGTGTATGTGTCTAGATTATTTTCGTAAGCTACCTGGAACATATCACAGTCCTCATGATCAAAACAATCCTGAAGCGTGGATTCTGATTGGTCAGACCAGTGTTGAATAGTATGAAGCACGGGCACTTCCTGTTTGAGTTTCTGCCTATAGGACGGGAGGAGCAAGATGGAGTCGTGGTCAGATTTGCCAAAAGGAGGGCGGGGGAGGGCCTTGTAAGCATTCCGGAAGTTTATGTTAAATGGAACAGTAACTGAATGCCTCAATGCCTGTCTGCCTGCTTTATATAGTAAGCCACGGCCAAGTAACTCACTGTCTGTACCTAATAAACTGTCAGGTGAGTGTATGTTTTCGCTAAATATTTATGTTTTTTCACTTTTCTTTCTAGATTGCTGGTCAAACTTCCAGAGGTGGATTACCAACTAAAAGTGAAGACAATATTTGACAAGTGAGTATTAGTGTAATGTAACACAGCAATATGTGGCACATTTGCTTCAAAATGAATTCTCTTAACAAGCTCTGATAAACAAACTGACAACACTGTGTGAACATTAATATATTTCCGAAACGTAATGTTTCATAGACATCAAGATATTCTTCATTGACGTTTATAAGCAAGCTAGCACTACATTACTAAGTAATTTATGTACTGTATTATCTTCCCTGTATGTAGGGACCTCCCCCCTGGCAGAGTGTGAGTATATCCATCCAACCTCATTGTGGGATGTTCTGTGGGGATTTCCTGTTCTTGTTATTTAGGCCAATATTGAACCTTCTCATGTGGCATGTGTGTACATGAGGGTTCTTCAATAGTTCTTGGGAAGGGTGATAGTTCTATGTGGAACCACACTGACCCAAATAACCTTTTGAGCCCTTCAATAGTTCTTTGTAGTTCAAAAAAGGGTTCTTTCCTCTTTTAGTGATAATTAAAATGTAGGGTCGTTGGCTCAATATAATATTTTGGGGCGTAGTTTTTGCACAGCTCTTTTTGTGCAACAATAAGTGAGAGTGTCATTCTAGTTTATCTAATATGTTATGTTACGCTGTAACCATTGGTGTAAAAAAGTATTTCTGATATTTTTTATACTGAATGTTATCAGATCTTCAACCAAAACCTAATATTAGATAAGGGGAATCTCAGGTTACGAATAACAAAAAAATGCATGCTTATTTTATTTATTTAATTAACAATTACACTCAATAACTGATTGTGCCACCTTTCGCTGCAATGACTGCAACCAAATGCTTCCTGTAGTTGTTGATCAGTCTCACGTCACTGTGGGGGAATTTTTTGTGGGTTTTCAAACATGAGCTGCTCGTTTCAAGTCCTGCCACAACATCTCAATTGGGAATAGGTCTGGACTTTGACTAGGTCATTTCAAAACGTCAAATTTGTTGCTTTTTAACAATTTTGATGTACACAGTTGAAATCGGAAGTTTACATACACTTAGGTTGGAGTCATTAAAACTCGTTTTTCAACCACTCCACAAATGTCTTGTTAAAGCAATTCTGCATAAAAGAGTGGGCCAAGATTCCTCCACAGCGCCGTGAGAGACTGATAAAAAACTACAGGAAGCGTTTGGTTGTAGTCATTGTAGCTAAAGGTGGCACAACCAGTTATTGCGTGTAAGGGGGCAATTACTTTTTCACAGCACTGTATATGACTATGGCCAGTGACGGGCCAGTGACGGTGTCTTGTGAAAGACTCACATATGGCCTTGCGTCAATTGAGAATTGTCGACTAAGACAGTAGTTCTCAAATCTCTTCTCAGGGACCCCCAGCTGTTCCAGAGCTAGCACACCTGATTAAACTTGCTAATAAACACAATAATAAAACTATGCAATTTTAACAATATAATGTGGCTATTAAACCAGAATAAAAAAAACGGTATGGTTCTACAAAGAACCTTTGAGATTGAGAAAGGTTCTTTATAGAACAATTCTCCATAAAGGTTCTATAAAGAACCATAAAAAAGGGTTCTATATAGCCCAAAAAGGGTTGTAACCATAGCGGAACCCTTTTTTGGTGCTATATCAAATCTTTATTAATGGTTCTTTATAGAATCTTAGGAAATCGTTCTTTATAGCACCATACATGTTCCATTTAGAACATTATGAATATGGTTATTTTCATAGAACCTTCAGAAAAAAGGTTCCATATAGCACCAAAAAGGGTTCCGCTATGCTTACAAGCCAAATAACCTTTATTTGGCGCTATATAGAACCATTTGTTTTAGTGTGTAGGGAGAACAGTGACAAAGAGAGAAATATGAGATGTGTTTGATTACTTATCAGATGACACAGTTTAAGTGAGCAGAATAATCCCCTTTTTAGCTGCCTGGAATCCAACTTGAATTTGAGTTGTTTCTACCGCTGCATGTGTTTGCCATCTACAGTATCTTAGCTAATTTTGTTGTTGTTGCTGTTCTGTGTTTGTATGTGTTTGCTCATGTGTGTGCTTAGTTCAGACTACTAACTACGGCTTTGCCCCGTCCCTCTCCATTCAGAAATCGTCAGTTCTTCATCCTGACTACCACCACCAAAGTAATGGACGTGGAGGAATCATCCAATGGCTGTCTGTCTGTAGAGTTTAGACACTTGGTAACCTCTGACTTTCACTGTCCCCACTAACACACTAACATTTTAATAAAATTAAACCTCAATCTGTTAATCCATAGGTTTAGTGAAACATTTTAGTGGAATCAAACTAATTTGGTTCAATGGGGCTGGCTGGCAACAGTCATATTGGAAATAACAGACAACTGTTTGCAAAGACCCTATTATATAGTAAACATGTTTTATTAAGATCGCCCTGGCCTAGCTGTACATGACATTGTGTGAATAGTTCATTTGATATTAATGTAAGTATATTTATTATGCATTGATATCATATTTGTATCTTCTTCAGCAGCTGAAAGAGAAGAAATACGTTAATGGAACCAAGGTGAACGAGGTGAGAGAAGTAATATGAAAGTTGAACAAGACTTTTAGGGTCAGTGACGCAGGCCTATCTAAGATTACACTCCAGTAAAGTGACCTTTAGAAAAGCTTGACCTTTGAAACATGACCTTCAGATTTGTTTGCCATGGTAGAACTGCTTTGTCGAGCCAAAGATGGTGGATAAATGAAGATGTCCCACTGTCCCATTGAAAAATGCATTAGCAGCTGGGTCTGGTCTGCTTAGTTTATTGACTGTAATGTAACCAGAAAAGATTAGGGAGTGGGATGTCTCACTTCTTCTTCCGTATCTTTGTAACAACTTCTAGAGATTTATTCTGGTCAACCAGAGATCTTTTGGACACAGAAGTGAATTAAGAGTTTAAAACTTAGGATTTATTTAGAGGTAAATCTTTTGTTTTACTTTGCCTGAGGTTGGGGCGGCAGGTAGCCTAGTGGTTAGAGTGGTGGGTCAGTAACTGAAAGGTTGCTGGATCAAATCCCTAGGCTGACAAGATAAAATCTGTCGTTCTGCCCCTGTTCCCCAGTAGGCTGTCATTGTAAATAAGAATTTGTTCTTAGTGGACTTGCCTAGTTAAATAAAAAATATATATGTTGTGGTCAATTTCTGTATTACCAAATGAGGAGAGACAAACTTCACACACCAGTCAGAGTTATACTTAAACTACATCTTTAATAATAAGAGCTTTGCAATAGCAATGACTTTCAACGATTCCCTATTTCTAATGAACCGTTGAGTGACAACACAATGGCTACTGAGATCTTTTATAGCAATGATCCACCCCCTAGTCGGCATAACAAACCACAGATATTAGGAACGTTCACAAAGGAAGACTTTATAATGAGAAAGGAGTATCCCGTAGCCAGATAGCATTCGCTATAAATGATCGTTCAGTTTGGCCCCTAAGACGAGGTTCTAATCTAGTTCCTGGTACTTCATAGCACAAAATCACCAACTCATCCAATGGCATAACTCAATTGTCAACTCTAGATACTCCCATCTCAAGTAAAACCCCTTCTTGACCCCACTCCTGGACAAGCTCACTGAGGGGATTGAGCCTCTAGGTCATACACTATCCCAGGATAAGTGCAACGTCAGAGAGGACATACAATGGTTCCAGACACTGCCATACACCTCCCCCCAATGCCAAAGGAGGGAGTGACTTGCGCACAGAC